>NW_016157148.1:86652-96858 GCF_001687245.7 Rhagoletis zephyria | reverse complement strand
TTTTTTTTTTTTATAAATTATTTCTTGCTAATGATTTCACAATAATGTGCTGTTGCTGTGGTTCTTGTTGTTGTAATGTTTCAGGTTATTCTGTAGTTTGCGAAATATTGTTCATAGTTATATTTGTTTTGCTGACAACATTTAGTATCTTCGCAGCAAAAGTGCCATAATCAAAAAAATCAAAAATTCGGGAAAAGCGGGTTTAAAGTCTTCAATTTACATACATATACCCACATACCTAGTAAAAATGAACACATATATTTTGTTCTAGTGAGCTAGGGGTAATCGGTACAGCTATGGAATTTTTTCACAATATAGAAAAACATGTAACGGTCATTTCTGCATATTTAACTCAAACAAAAAATAATTGGATTATAACACTCTTGCAGCAAAAGTACGATATGTGAGGTACACTACTTACTTTCAATTTCCTCGTGTTTGGCTCCGACGGTTTTTGCAGGTAATAGCTTTCTTGGAATCGATGCTATAATTTGCATAGATTCGCAATGCCGTGATTTTAATTATTTCGAGAAATTAAATAATTTTTAATGTTATTATTGCAATTACATTACTTGGAAATCACATCTGTAGAAAACGCATCTAGCACGCCGGATATGATTAATAAAATGCCTTTAATGGATGAACATTAGTACAAGAGAGGTTGGACAATTATTTGCTGCCTGCTTACAACTAAGCCAATGTCTTTAGCCATCGCGAAAAAGAATCCATAAAAGCTCCCGAAGGTTGGTTAAGCGTAAACTCATTAGCGCTGGCAGCATACAAGACGGACGCTGATCTAGCAATCGGAAGAAGGTGGAAAAAGTATAAATCAGAGTAGGTGATAGCATCATTGAGTCCAATCCATATGTAAAGTATCTCAGCGGCCTGGTTGATCACCGCCTTTGCTTCCAGGAACAATTTTAATACGCCAACAAGAAAGAAGGGACGGCAACAACAGCCGTGTCTAAACTAGTGGCCATCGTCCGAAGACCAAGACAGGAGTATTGGCAGACGTAGTACGATCACTACTCCTCTATAGATCGACAGTTTGGCTCAACGTTTTAAACGCTTTTAACGCTACGTATCTTCTCTAGGAGCACAGAGTGTGTTCAGCTTTCAGAACCGTTTTTTATCATCGCGGGATTATGCCCACTCGATTACTTAGCTCACGAGTTGCACGAAACAAGAAATGCGAACCGCACAGTACACAGCGCAGTTAAAACCGCAGCAAAAGCACGCACTGAAGCACAGCGGCAGATACGATGAGACAAAACAGCAAAAGGCAGGTGGATTTATCGCCACATACCAAAAATTGACACTTGGACAGACATCGTGGATGCTTTAAAGCAGACCTTTATCGCTTTGGGCATGTGCAGACCCCCTATTGCGAGCAGTGCGGACCGATGGCCATTGAAAATGCCGGGAACGCGTTTTTCGCACTTAATAGTAAGCTTGGCTCCTGAATATCATAGTCCCCCGAAGTGATGAAATACCTCCGACGCAACCTAAATTAGCAGTCGCCACTGTTTAGGTGCAACAGGCTTTATACAGTATTGGTCATAACAATAGCACTTGCTTCTACATATATAACGAATAAACACAATTTATTTTTATTTGGAAGAGAACCACAACCCCTTCGGCAAAAAAAGCTCTAAACAGTCAATGGCAATTTCCAGCGACTGAGACAAAAGTAGGAAATTTGGCTTTCTATTAAGTTTTAAACTTGGGTTTATATGGCCGCTGTGGTGTAGAGGTAAGCAGTGCACGCTTCCACTCCGCAGCACCTGGGTTCAAACCCTGGTGAACGCAACATCGCAAAAATATAGAAAAAAAGGTTTTTTCTTAACAGCGGTCGTCCCTCGGCAGGCTATGGCAAATCTCCGAGTGTATTTCTGCCATGAAAAACAGCTTCTCATAAAAATACAATCGCCGTTCGGAGTCATCGTAAATCTGTAGGTCCCTCCGCTCTGTGTGACAACATCAAGGCGCACGCCACAAATCGGAGGAGAAGCTCGGCCAAACACTAACATATGCGTAAGCGCCAATCTATTATTGTTATTATTATTTATTATTAGAAAATGAAGTGTATTTTATTTGAATATTCCTAAAAATAAATAAATAAACATGAGTGGCAAACAAAATATCACTTTGAAAGGGGGTGCTATTGATATGACCGATACTGTATGTAAGGCCAATTTTCTTGAGAAGTTACGGCATTAAGAGAGCGAGCCTCTAAAAATCGAAGAAGTGGCATTTAATTCTACATACATATATCCGGACTATACTATATTATATACGAACTGCCTAGCAGAACAAAAAAAATTGGTGGGTTGGTTTAACGCCAGATCAACATGAGAAGTGGGTGGTATCATGTGAACAGTAACGAACGTGGGGCTTAGTGCCCAAACCGCCTCCCGACGAAATACTTGACGGTGGACCACCTAATCATTCAATTTTCACTATCTGTTTAACCTCCGAAGTGAACTCAGTACCCTATTTATGCACCAAAAACTAAATTTACCGCAACCCTATTGTTCTGTGTAGGATGTCTTAGCACTGGAAAGTGAAAGGTGATAATGTATTCCGAGAAAACAGGTATGTATGTACGGTGGGCGAAAATTATCCCTTACTTTTTTATTTATGACTCGATTTTAAAGTGTGATATCTATATTTTTGAGAAAATTGCCCCGCTGAATATTTTTTAAAAGTCGGGACGTATAAGTGTCCCGATTATTCATACTTGTACCGATTACATCCCCATTTTCAATCCTCGTACTCTTGATTTGCAAGACTTGCTTTAAATATTTGAGAAAATTTTCACAGGCGGCACGGTCGAGTTCCTTTGATATTTCGTCCCGCATTTTTAATTCCCGAGTTGATTCGGAATAACGCTGCCGTCTGTTTATGCTTTTACGTAAACTAACAAAGAAGAAAGAAACAATGATGCCGCAGGAGGTCTTTGACTTACTGTACCGATAACTTTGGGCAGTCTTAGTGGTTTTTAAGAACTCTATTGATTTATGAATTTTAATAATAATAATAATGGCGCTTACACAATAGGGGTATTCTCTGAGTCTTGCAAAGCCCTTGCACGGTGCACAGATTGCACGGATTGCACGGTAAAAACCGGTTTTCGTATGGGGCAGCTTTGCAAACCGTGCAATCCGTGCACCGTGCAAGGCCTTTGCAAGACTCAGAGAATACCCCTAATATTTTAGGGTTTGGCCGAGCTCATCCTCCGATTTGTGGTGTGCGCTTCGATGTTGTCACATAAATGGGAGGAACGCACAGTTTTACGGCCATTGTATTCCTATGAGTAGCTGTTTTGCATGGTAGAAATACACTCGGAGGTTTGCCATTGCCCGCCGAAAGGCGACCGCTATTAGGGAAAAAAGTTATGCATAACGGTATTCCTCCTCTAAGAAAGTTCGAGAGATAGCTTTCTGTGGCTGACCAAGCGACAAAATCAAACAAAGTACCAATGTACATAAATATCCGTATTTAAAGAAAAACCCTCCGTTGACCGCATTTGTTTGAGAACAGTAGTGCGCATGAGTAACCACTGCATTTCGTAAAATTACATATCACTCAAGTCAAGTGAAGATAAACAACCATAAAAAGTTGCATGGAATTCTACTTGACATAAAAATCGTATCGGCTGCGGCTGCATCGCTCCCCTTGAATGACCAGTAGTAATTTAAAACCTGGCAAATCAAAAAGCACGAAAAAAATCAAATCAAGAAGAAAACAATAACAGAAGGTAGCAAAATTTATTCAGCTGTCGTTGCCAGATTTTTGTCTCATTATTATGTACGTGTGTATGTGTGTACGTAAGTACGTTGCACTTGTAGGCAGGCACCAGCAACCGACAGTAAGTAGATTCATTTACAGCTTTAGTTGATATAGTAGCTGCTGTAAGGAATTGTGGAGAGTGTGGAGGACATGCTGGCGACAGCTGGAAAGAGTGGTTATAAAACGCACGCGTCACATGTCACTGCAATAAAGAACATTGCGGCAGCCTTGCTGCACCCTTCCATCCTCCATCGCATCGGCTGCCATTCCCCTCCTACACACATTTGTGCTGCCTGCCAACATATTCGTATACGTTAACCCACTTTCGATGCACGTAAGTAGCTGCAAGTGTACAAGTGTGTATGTATGTATGTATGTACATAAATTTGGGATGCAGCTTCCTCGCCTGTGTAGGCTCTGGCGTCTGGCGACTTGCATCTGATATTGTATAGCCTGCTTCATTTGCAGCTTCTTTTGTTGGCTATCAAAGCCAGATGATGGCGTATATGCAAAAATTGTTTAAGGGTAAGGGTTCAGGATAAATTTTATGTATGTATGTAGGTGAAGTAGGTGAAATGCGAAAGTAAAGAGCGTACGAGTTACCAAACAACAAATAAAAAATAAAAAATACGCTCACATTGTAACCCGCGTGTCGTAAATTGAAATTATCGCAAACGAAAATGTGATGTCGTCGCAACTTAAAGATTGCAAAATTGTTTACATTTTTATTCGATGGAAAAGTAACCCGTTGATTTGTTGCTTTCTTTTGGTGACTGGGCTAGTGTTCACACACTTTCTTTGCAAGCAGTAATAAATATTGAGAAAGGTTCAAAATATGCAAATATACAATATTGCAAAAAAAATGCAAGATAAGATAAATACGATAATATTAGCTTAGCTACTGTTTAAATAATATTGTAAGCATGTGTAAATGGTGTTTGATATTTTGGCATGATTGCAACAGCACGATAACTTTGTCACGCGAATGAATTGCAAGTATATGGAAAATTTATAAAAATCAGTACAAAAGCGCCGAAAAAATTAACTATTTTTTTTAGTAAGTTTTAACGAACTGAGTATGTTCCAAACATACATAATAGTCCAAAGAAAAATGATCTGAAATCAGCAGGCACATAGTGCAGGCCACTTAGTCCAAGAAAAGTAAAACTTAATTTACGAGAATCAAAGTGGCTCACCACTTGAATGTCGAGTAGTGCAAGTCATGGTCTCCAGAATCGACCAGGTTGAGTGGGCCAACTGAGAGCTTGAATTCGAACCCGTTCGTTCACCTAGAAGTAGAACCTGTTGGTTAGGCTCAGCAAGCGCGAGAATTCGCAAATGCCTGCTTCACTTAGGTCGGCCAGACAGACAAATAGGTGGTGGTGAAATGAACGCCTTCCTACCCACTAAAGGGCAGGACGGCAGTGACAGAGGTAGTGTTCCACACACACACTCTTGATTTCGTCCACATCGCGGCAACTTCGGCAGAAGTCATTGGCCGGCAATCCTATTCTGCTAGCATGGCTTTCCATTAATCAGTGGCCCGTAAAAATACCGGTCACTAGACTTAGTAGAGGGCCAAACCCTGTTCGGAATACATATGTATATTCAAACTAAAAGCTTGTTAAACCTTTTTCGTCTGACACCTATATTGTGGTACATATTTAAATTATTTAATTTCTTTAAATCAAGTAAACCGGCGGCAACCCTCCCTTATGTAGTTTAGAAATAAAGTTTTTTCAAAGCCATTTTGACTGATAACCATGCCGTAGTAATTCAGTAAACCTATTGCATACATAAAATTTAAGATTGTTAACAGGTGGCAACCCTGTTCAATACATTCCAAACCACATCCTTTTTTTGTCTGAAACCCCGTGTCATCGTGATACACATTTCAATTTTCTTATTGTTTTCATTTAAGGTGAACTAAATCTTTTAAACAGGTGGCAACGCTCCTATATATAATTAAGAAAGAAAACCTTTTCAAAGAATGTAAGTGCGTAAAGAAGTTTATACAAAAATAAACTCCCATTGAATTAAATCCGCACATTTACAGATATCATAAATGTACATCGAATTGTACTTAAAGCCGTAGAAATTCGGTAAGCCACTGCTATGTATTGTTCCCGCAGCTTCACACCTTTTAGGGCACTTAGTTTCATTCAATTTTCTGTCAATTAAACGCAAGGCTCAACAATGAAATGGCATTATCAAAATAACTAAAAAGGCTTGCAAAATTAGCATGAAGTGTCACTGAAATTCAGGGGCGGGCGGTCAGTAACTAAATGGCAAACGTGTACGCGTGGTGATGCCTTTAAATTGTGTTATTAGGTTGATTAAACTTTTCAAGTGCCTACTAATAAGTAATTACACATATATTTCACTTTGTACGTATAGGTTTGGTGGTGCGTGTCGCAAAAAATTGTAAAACTTTAACAGATATACAATTTGAAAGTCAATTGTACTTATGAATAAAAATCGCAAAATTGCATTAATCATGAAATTTCGTACAAAATTTCCACTTTACATCATACTTATTATTGACTTTGAAATAGTACGTACTATATCATTTCAATATCTACCGAGAGTTCAATTGTAGTAAACGATCTCTTCGGCGCCATGCACAGTGGTTCGAATAGCAGATCTAGGTGGACGAAAGTCAAAATTTTATTTGTTTTTAAAATACTTTATGGTACTTGGAATACATTCCTGACAACATATTTAAATAGAAATTTCATTTATTAAAGCAATAAGTACAAGGAAGGGGTTGCGGGGATTTTTTGTTGACGATGTCAGTCATTTCCTTCCATACGAAGTATGTTCGATGACTTGTTTCATATGGAGAATATCAGCAATACCTTCAACAAAACAAAAAATGCTAAAAACCAAAGAAAAGCCCTAAGTACTCCAAATTTGCACTTTGTTTTATTAAAATTGAATGGGCTGCATACTCAAGATCTCTATAAGAAAACATAGAAATTTTTGCGAAAGTTTGTTGGTTTTTTTTTTCAAATATTCCACAAAGCTTGAAACTTGGATTTATACGGTTTTTGTTAAAGAACAAACTACATTTTTATGATATTTATATTATTTATTTATACATAGTCACAACTTGTCAATATTTGGGTGTCGCATAGTTATGATAAGGACTATTTTTATACAATCATAAGAAATCTTTACATAACTAGTTTTCTTTTACACTTTTAACAAATTTGTAATCGCTATAAGTATAATCTGTGAACAAAAAGTTTTCATATATGAAGGGTTAAGATTTTTTAAATATTTCGTTTGGCATGTTGGATCCGTCATTGTGAATTTTAAGTAAATGATCTTAGATTCGTATTCAGCGACACCTAAAACCCCCAGATACCCAGTTTCATAGAAATCTACGTTTTTATATTTAATTTTCGTCCGCCATTTTTGATAATTGGCTTAAGATTCCAGATCGGCGACCCAGAAAATCCACGAAAAAACAGTTTCAAAAAAATCTACCAATTTTTTTGAATTTTCCCACCATATTGCATCCGCCATTTTGATTTTTGGTAAGAGACTACAGATTCGTAATCGGCAACCCAGAAAACCCCCGGGTATCAAAGTTTCAAAGAAATCTACCGATTTTTTTTTTTTTTTTTGAATTTTAGTCCGCCATAATGCATCCCCCATTTTGAATTTATGCTAAGTGCCTTCAGATTCGTAATCAGCTGCCCAAAAATCCCCTAGATGAGAAGTTCTGTAAAAATCCATCAAAGAGTATTTGTTTAAATAGTTTCGTCCAGCTAGATTTGCGATCCGAACCACTGTGCCATGTGGTGCTAATAAAGATAATTGAAAAATTCTAAATTATGGTCCGATTTAACTCATATTTACATATATTGGCTAAGTTGGAAGAGCGATTTTTATAAAAAATTTGTTCATTATTTAAAATAAGTTGACCATAACAGAAGAGCTTAGGATAGAAGAAAGAACAAATTAGAAAGGCAAATTATCTGGGCAGCGCCAGGGAACGAAAGCACATATTGGACTTTTGGTTGACATCCCACCTCCGGAGTTTTATCTTTAAGGTTGTGTGAAGTCAAATATCTTCGTCGATAAGTTTTAAGTGTTTTATTTAGAATTAAAAAGGGTCTAGATGGATCACCATGTATAAAAATATAAAAATTAAATTAAATAAATAAAAATTTAATTACATTTAAAAAAATTAAATTGAAAAAAAATTATATTGAAAAAAAAGAAATTAAATTGAAAAAAATTTAAATTGATGCGTCGTTCTTTCTGATTAACTTCGTTTGCGTCCGAAGCATCAATCCATTCTGTCGCTTCTTTTTATGAAAAAAAGGTTTTACATGCAAATACATTTTGCCAATTTAGAATTTTTATTAAAAAAATAAAACTTAAAAAATATTTTACATTTTAGAGACCAAATAATGTGGGTTTCATATTTGTTTAGCTACCAGTATACACTTAATTTAAATTTCTTTTTTCTTTACTTTTGTATATGCGTTGCATATTTTGTTGAGTGTGTATGTGTTAACCAATGTGCAATTGTACACGATTGAATGTTAAAAGTTGTTGCATACATTTAGGCGCAAAGCTATAGGCACGCGATGCAACAGAAAAAGCTTTGTATCTTGTGCTGCCATATGAAAACAGTTTGAAGTATTTAAGAAAATCGAATTTAGTAGCTTAATGGAGGAATTTTGCGCTTCAATAAAGAAGCTTTGTTGCCATCAGTACTAGATATACATATACATATGCATGTATGTACATATAAGTATGTATGTACATACATATATCGTTACGTTAGTAAAGAAAGGCCCTAACGCATTTTCTTTCAAAATCCAGATTCTTACAGAAGGCACTAAGGGTCTAATAACTTTAAAAGCAACTATTTACCATATCATTAAATTATATATATTTAACCGACTTCAAAAAAAGGAGTAGAGGTGGTCTCATACGTAATTTGGTTCAGATCATTGGATCATGAAGAAATTAACGGTACTCTTAAATTTTCAAATAAGAATTGAAGTTGGTTTTGAGTTTTGCTTAAAAATTACTTGTTTTTTTTTATCAAGCTTAAAAACTTGTAAATATTTATTTTAAACAAATTTTCATATACATACATACAAGGAATGTTAATCCCGGGATTTTCGGGATTTGTAATTTGCACTGATGGCAATAATAGAAATTCCTTTTCTTGACCAGTATTGGCTAAATTTCTTTTTTTATTTAATAATTAATCTTTTTGATATATGGCTAGCTCATTATACATATACCAGCTTAAAAAATTACCTATCGTCCAAAAAATCCAAAAAAAAAATGCAATTCTTTAATTCTAAAGAAATTTCGTCTTGCATTTGGTACTGATACTTTTATTCTACAGTGCATTGAATTTTTTAGATAATTTTGTGAAGGAATCATATCTTTGAAAGTACAAAGTCCTTTAAAATAAATCCTGCCGTCAGAGAGAAAAAATAAAAACGCCACTTTAAATAAGAAAGTAGGTTTCAAACCCATGTATTTATTATTTATTTTATGGTAGGAGAGCTTCTCAAACCATATAGAAGCATTTTTTTCGATTTAAGTTGTTGAAAAGTAATTAATATCTAAATAAGCTGGAAAATTAACATCCCTAATACATACATACATACATACACACATATATATATAAAAAATTTATATACCAATATTCTTAAAGAATCTTGAAAATTACTTACGGTTCAGCTTCTATGGATTTCAATTTGGCAACATAATTTGATGGTATATAACCCTCCTGGCGTGTCTTCTTGCTACGAGCTAGCCACCAATCGCCCTAAAAGAAGGAAAGATTAAATGGTTAATTAATAAGTTAAGATGTATAGAGGTATAGAATAAATCCGCCTAAATCGCCGTTGTGGCAAAAATGAGATTTGGTAACCCTGAACCCCAGACATCGATATTTATCATAAAAATTGTAAAATCGTTATTGAAACCACGGATTTGTAAAATCATAGCTAGAGAAAATATCGCCTAACTCGGCAATGCTCTATTGTAAAATTTGAGTGCCGTCAGATAGGCGGTTTCGCAATTGGTCGATGGGTGGTTTTGCAAAAACATCGACATGCGTATCGTCGTACATATATTTAAACGGCCTAAGTTCGGGCGGAGCCGAACATTAAATACCCGGCCCAAGTATTAAATATATGTTTTTCACCCTTCCGAAACCTTCCGCTAGATGGTAATCCGAGGTGTATCAATTTTGAGTAAATTAGCGTCCTTCAATTTCGAAATATTGAAGTTTCAAGCATTTCTTAAATTTACCGTTATATGAGAATCGGCCGTTATTTTAGTCCGATTTCAATAATTTTCAACGTTTTGCTTACACGTGGCAAGTACAATAACCATACCGAGTTTGGTACAAATTGGTAGAACGGTTAC
>NW_016157148.1:0-86389 GCF_001687245.7 Rhagoletis zephyria | reverse complement strand
ATCGTGACGTCTTAGCTTTCTTAATATTTTGGCAATAACAACAAAAAGTTTTGATTTTTTTTAATCGAAAAACCTTCCACACGGAGGTCCAAAATAGTACTTTTTCATAATTGAAATCGCGGTCATTTTTATGTATATAGATATCTCTGGAAATGTTCATGGTAGAGTACTGGAACTTGGTTTGGAGATATATGAAATCAATCACATACTCATGGAGAAAAATGGGCTCTTTAAAAAGAGGGAATGGCAAAGTACAAACGTACTGCCTTTGCCTTATCTTTGAATGTGTACATAGGTATGTTTGTGAGTGAAATCCTGAATGGCTGGAGGGATTTCAACAAAGTTATGTGTGGGTGTGTTTGAGTGGGTCTCTGGATAGTTTAGTTTGACAATTGAACACGCCAGTTGGCGCTGGAGTTGAGTTATTACTAAAAATCCGATCCGATTTGGCGAATATTCAAAACATGTACTGGACACGGTTGAGACAGTCCAATTGCAAAAAAGAGCGGTGAGGTGATGCTGAGGTCGAGTTATTACTAAAATCGATAAGTGAGAAAAGGTGCCGAGAATGTCAGTCTAAATCGACCTGTTGCACCATTGAGTATATCGAACTCTCGTGTGTTACGATTGGCCCAATGGATGGGATTTGCCAATATTATTATGCGTTAAAGCTTCATTCCGACACACCAGGGTTAAGTTGTGTAGTGGCAAATCTCAAATCACCACCTGTCGAAATATATTTCTTTAATTGAATTTAATATAGAACCTGAACGTGAAACTGCTTTTTAAGGTACTTCATCTCAGTCTATGTATGTATGTATATTGTATATCTGTTGAACAAGAATACGCATCCATTTTGAAATTGCCACCAGCTATAAAGTTTCTAGGGCAGATTCAGTATAGATCCGGATCATTGTTGCCGCCATGGAACTTCTTCATGGACATAACACCTTCGTTAGATTATTAAAGGCGGCAAACGACCACCAAACCATAATCTTAGCCGATGAATGTGCTAATGGAAATCGGAAGCGACTGTTGGAGAAAATGTTGGATCAAAATGGTTAAATTAAAAATCTAATTTTGGGCGGGACGACGTTCGCCGGGTCTGCTAGTATAATATATATATAAGGATTTAAATAAGTGACATTTTCCTATAAATTTTCGATTTATGAAGCAATAAAAATATTCGTTACTTTTAATGCATTTTGGTGAAATGCATGTATGTATAGTATACATTCGGGCGGGTCAATTTGTATGGGAGATTTTTTCGACTATTGCGAAAATAGGTTTCTAAGCATTTTGCGTGGGGTGTCGAAAGAGTTGCTTAAATTTTGTATAAAACATGTTATAAGGGTTTTTTTTCGGTATGCAGAATCCATTATATATGTACATTAGGGTGCATCACACTCCATAAAAAAGGGTACTGTTTTTCAATCCGAATTATAAAACTTATTAGATACATATATATTAAGACTACCACCAAGATATTCCGGAAAAATATTAAGATTTACGTGAGCTGCATTGATTTGAAAATACATACAAAATTGGTTGTTAAAAATATTTTCCCAAAAAAGTCACCTCGGTTGATACAATACTTTAAGCCTAAAAGGTTTGCATAAATATGCTAAAAACCCGGTATTAAAATGAGATTTTTAGGCATTTCCAAATCGGTCCAGCCTACGTAAGTCTTAAGATTTTTCCAAATATTTTGGCGAAAATCTTAAGCATTATAAATTTTATAATTTCTGTCGAAAAACCGAATCCTTATTTGGTGAGACACCTTACTGTACATACATACAGACAAACATACATACATACCTACATATACATGTGAGATGGATTTTTGAACACTAAGCAAAAGATTAGCTTTCAATCATGCCAGCAAAAGAAAACAAACAAACAAAAAATGATATATGCAAATAACAAAATGATTGCAATAAAGCATGCAAAGTAAAAGTAGTGCCAAATGAGAACCTACACGGCGAGGAAATTGGGTTAGCGATCACAAAAGCAAAGAAACAAATCAAATCATTTGTATCGCAACGAAATAACAAAACAATGAGCCGTTGTCAACAAAGTTTTACGTTTGATTGTTGTGCTGATGAGCGTATACACAAATTAAAAGTAATTTGTAAAAAAATGGAGGTAGAAGAATGTCACAAATCACAGGTGGCGAACTTCGGCTCTTTTTCGTTACGGTAGTTTTATTATAGAAAACGAGAATAAGATCTTTTTAGTTTAGAAATTTTTTTTTTTTTAATTTTTTTTGAGCGGCAATTTCTTAAATTTTTCAAGTTTTAAGGAATTCGTTTTACTACGCACTTACTATGGCTATTTCTGATGTGGTACAAATACCAAGATACTTTATAATCAAACTGACGCTCACGGCATGTCCTCGCTCGCTAATTTAATATCAACAATTCACTCAAAAATTGTCGGACGAAACGTTATTTTAAGTTTCGGAAAGAATCAAAGAGTCCCCTGACAAAAACATATTTTCTCCGGGTTCATATTGGTATCATTCGGGTATTGGGATGGTTATATCGGAATTAGAAAAGGGCAACACACGTGATTTTCTACGTGAAACATGGTGTCACGCTTTTCCACGTGCGTGGTGTCACGCTTTTCCACGCATGAGCGTGGGCGGTTTTGAGAGAAAAATCACGTAACTCACGTGGTCGTGTGTGACTGGAATTTTTGCTGGCGTGAGCGTGCGTGGGTTAGATTTTCCATCAATCGTGTAATTTTCACATATCGAGCCCTTAACCGCCAAAACGATATAAGCGATTTTTTTTTTTTTTAATTTTCTTTTTGATGCAGAAATGCATCTATATCCCCGTTTTGTCGGTTAGGGCTCGATATGTTTGTATGTATGTATGTATGTATGTATGTATGTATGTATGTATACATGTGTATTTTCAACTAAAATAAAATCGTAAATTACAACTGTTTAACTTATTTACTGTACATCAAAGATTTATTTGAAAAAAAAAAACAGAAAACTAAAGGTGTGACGATGTTTTAAAATTTTGGGAGAAAGCTAAAGATTTTCCACTTCTCAGAAGACTTTCAAGGCAAATTTTAAACATGCTAGCTAGCTCAGCAACTATTGAAAGATTCTCATTTTCGTTGTTGGTGTTTCCGACAGGGTAGGAGTGTGATGTAATGTGGAACGATTTTCCGTCATCCCTTGTCAAATTTGGTTTGGAGACAAACCGGTTTCGGCGTTGTGCCATCTTCAGTGTCATTTTTCGTTCCACAAACGGCACAGCGCCGAAACCGGTTTGTCTCCAAACCAAATTTGACAAGGCATGACGGAAAATCGTTCCACATTACATCACTATTGAAAGAGTTTTTTCTGTGTCAGACAGAATTCTTGAAGAAAGACGTACACGACTGCCTGGTGAAAATCTCGACAAAGTATTTTCAAGCAAACATAAGAGCTAATGTCATTTTAAAATTACATTGAATAAATATGGATGTGAACTCTTTGTTATGAAGTTTGTAAAAAAAAATAGTGCGTTCATCCCAGGCAAGGGGTTTGGCCAAGCTTTTGTAGCAATACTTAAGCGACATTGATTTTGCATTTCCTGCAATCCGGGACTGGAGCAAAACTTCGAGGATACCCCTATTGGTAGCAGCATTTCCTATCGCTGCAAATGCAGGCTACACTTTGCAATGGGGTGTTCTCGTACTACTCCGAATTTGGAATAGTAATCTGCATTTCGTGCAACGTGCAAGACTTCGACAATACCTCTATTGTTAAGGAAGCCTCCAGAACATACGATGTGTTATAAAACATTGATTGTTGTTCAAATATCTACGCGGATAAGCTATAAACCTTTATTTAATAATTTTTGTTTTACGTTCACAAAATAGTTGTTATCTGGTGATTTTTATTTTTCATTCAAAAAATATAAATTATTTTGTGAGTTTTATTTTTCTTTTACAAAGTAAAACTCAAGCACTTTAAACAAACAAATAATTCTTCAGCCCTTAAGTTTTATTTTGTAATTGAAAAATAAAACTCACCAAATAACTTTTAATTTTGGAAGGAAAAATAAAAATCACCATGTCATACGGCAAGACTCTATTAGTTTGAGAGCACTTGCAGCAAAAACAAAAGTTTCTAGTACAGCGCGAGCAAGTTGAAATATATGTATTTTCGAAATCTTTTCTTTGCTCTTTAAACTGCAGAAAGGTCTTTCTGGTTACTCACACCCTCTTTATTTTGTAAACGAAAAATAAAACTCATGATGTAAGTATTATTTGTTGAACGCAAAATAAAAATGTGTGCATAATAATTAAAACCAATTTTTTGCTGTATAAGTTATATCTGTGACGGTCCCTGCTTTAAACACATTTTTTTTTTTTTTTCAGATCAAAATTTGTGTTTAAGGGGCAGATAAATTTTAAAACATACTTGAGAAAACGGCTCCAAGAGGATTTATTTTTATGTATAAGAAAATGCGCCAAAAAAAAGAGAACGAATTGAATGGGTTAGGGTGCATGCACACAGAAAGCCGAGCGAGGCCGAGCGTAGCCGAGCGAAGCAAGGCGGAACAAAGCGAAGCTGATGGTGTTCTAACTGAACAAAGCTAAGCGGAGATTTTCCAGCTCGGAACGGCTTCGCTCGGCTCGGCTCCGATTTCTGCGTGAACGTACCCTTACAAAACTTCACACTTGAAAAATTTCTAAAAATTCTTGAATAAAAAGTTTGAAATTTCATTCACAATTTTTTGAAATTTTATTATTTTTTTTTTAACATTGTGTAAAGCAGCTTAAGCTTTGAAACTTGTATTTATTTGGTTTCTGTTATGAATAGATTTTTTTTTTTTGCCTAGTAGTGTGTCCATACGTGTACATGCATTAGGTGTGGGCGTTTTTGAATGAATTCATATTCGAATAAAAAAAAAATGTATTCATAATTTTTCTAATTTCAAATAACGAATAAATTTTTATTCATCATTCAAGTAATTTCGAATGAAGAATAAATTTTCATTCATGATTCAAGTAGTACTGAATAACGCATAATTTTTCATTTATTCATTCTTTCTTGATCACAGTACCAGCTAGATGATCATGGTAAATGTTCGTCTCTTATATACATACATATTTAGATTTTGATATTATATTTCCTAATATTTCGCACACAATAAATATGTATATAAGACACGAACATTTACCATGATCGTCTGTTACAGTGATCAAGAAAGAATGAATAAATGAAAAATGATGCGTTATTCATAAATGAAAATTTGTTCTTCATTCGAAATCACTTGAATGATGAATAAAAATTTATTCGTTATTAGAAATTACATGAATGAAGAATACAAATTTATTCGTCATTCTAAATTACTTGATTGCCGAATAAAAATTTATTCTTATTTTTTTTTTTTTTATTCAATTATTCATTTTCCTGATTACGCCCATCCCTGACATGCAAATGTATGCAAACATTTACTTGAAATGCCCTTTGACATCTGTGCCAACAAATAAAATTAATTTTCGCCCTCAAGCTTTACAAAAGAATTTGTGTTATTCTTCAATTAATTCGTGATTATTCACTTAACGCTATCAAATTGCACAAGTGACATCTGGTGCAATGACCAGCATACGACCAGCAGCTTTGTTATATCCACCCATTTCGGTTGTGACGCGCTCAAAAGCTTAGGGCTACGAAGTAACAAACTTATCTGACAAAGTTGTGCTTAGTGATTGCATGTTTGAAACAAAAAAAAAAAAAAAGTAAAACATATAAGAGAAAGGGATGAAACCCGACACAGATGTGGCTAAGTAAACTTGTCAGAGTTTTGCTGCATTTTACTACTTACGAACTACGAACTAGGAACTATGGTAACTCGAATTCTTTTTGGTCGTTATTCATGCACATGTAGTAGATAGATAAAAAAAATAAAAATAATAATAAATAATAAAATAATACAAGAGTTCGTACGTAGCACGTATTTCTGGGTTTAAGTGCAAACGTTTGTATCCTTACGTTGTAGTCAAACTCGAAGACAATTTCGGTTCACTAACTATAATTTTGTCTACAAAGGGTTGAAGTTTCCACTTTTTTGGTAAAAAAACGCGCTCCGGCGTGTAGCTAATAGAACCCTAGCCATCTCTTGATTGTCTGCAACATCAGTAAAATAATATGCTTATGTATCTACAAATGGACCTGTGTCCGGCATGAGAACAGTTGGTGAAGCATTACCGGTTGCAGACACTCTAAGCTTGCCTCTTCCTATACTGTTCGCAAAAAGATTTAAACCGAAACTTGGTTCAGTCTCGCTTGCATATACATAGCATGCTTGAATACTCATGAGTTCATATGGCTTAGAATTAATCTTGATGAGAGGCCAAATAAACTCATAGTAGAGTCGTGCCATGCGGAATACATTTGCAGATCACAATCAGTTGGTTTTCTTTAAGACCTATGAGAGCTGACACCTCGCCAAGTATCTTACTTATCATACCACACAGCGTCCAGATATCGGTGCACATACATATATGTATATGGTGTGACTGCACGGACTTGACCAGGAGGTCTACTTCGTATTGCAATTCGAAACTCAATGCCACAATTATGCGGTCGCGGAAGCAAATTCGCATTATTCACTTTGGCAACGTCAAGTACCATTCTATATCTTAAATTTTGTTCCGTGCCTGGCGTAGTGCTGAAAGTATGGATAATCCTTTGCAGGCCATTCTCGGAAGACGCATATATAGGCTAAGGGAAGGGCAAAGACCCTTTGTTGGAACCCCGAGGTTAGATTTGGTATGCTGGCCAGCCACTGCGAGACCATTAAGGTCTATAGCTTACCAGATAAACTACCACCACTTTGGACAGCTAATCACTGCATACCAGGAGCAATTTTGAAGAAAATCGTAGTCCTCTTGGCAAAGTGGAACACCTTGTTATACCCTACCTTGGCGACGGCTAACCCGCAGTCTGCTAAGAGCAGGACACATGCAGAGTATATACTCCACTCTCTCCTCTATCGTTCTGCATCTTCTATAGATCTTATCAAAGGTCGGAGCCAGTCTAAAGACGAGCGATGCCAGTATGCATATCCAGTTAGAACGCCCACCTCTTGAGGGAAAGGAGGAACTTCGTGAGCTTCATGTCATACACCCTGCACATAATCGTGGACACCTTACAGCCTTGCGTTTTGTTCCACGAATCATGACAGTTGTTTGTAAGATTTATCGTCATTACCTTCCAAAATGACATAACATCACGGTGCCCTTAAGCACAACGGATCAATTCAAATGCCTTGATCAGCGCCCTGAAATGCAAGCACACACACTGGCAGTACTATGAGTCTGGCACCCGGTCGCCATGTAACTCCACATTGAACCATAGCTTATTCTCCCCGCATTTGGGTGTTAAACCATAACCACCATATTACTCCCCGAAGGGCCGCACCATGAACGGACTGGAGTAATGCTCGCCAGCCAGACCAGCTCGACCAGCCAGACTCGCCCGACTTGCTCAACTTGCACACCTCGCACATACACAGAATTACAAAACGTGTTTTCAGGCACACCCGACGTCTCCCACCTGGAAGATTTTCACCGTTCCGCCAAATTTCACCACTAAATATACACCAATTTCACCACTTATCCGTTTTGCAAGTTCTGCCGGCATACATTGTGCTTTCGCACAACTCGCACAAACACAGACTTGCAAAACTTGTTCTCATGCACACCCGATGTTTCCCACCTGGCCCCATTTTCACCGTTCGCCATTATCAGCAAATTTCACAATTACACACCATTTTCACCAATTTTTCTTCCTTTCGTTCAACTTCTTTCTCTCCGTTTTCCAAGTCCTGCCGGCGCTCATTGTGCTTTGCTTGTGCGCCTTGCTCATACAGCTAGTTCTACAGCTAGTTATACAGCCAATCTAGCCGGCAAACACACTCCGGGGGCATCTGTACCCCGTGGTACCAGGTTTAAATCTCTGGTATGACTTCCGAAAGCAGAAGACTCTTTTACCAGTTGAGCATCCACCGACTCAGGACTGGTAGTCTTTGACTGAACCCCCTGGGGACGGATCATTGGACAGGTCGAGTTGCCGTTTAATCGCTTGGAGGGAAATCGGCATCTCCTCTATCAGCATAGTTCCGACGAAGCACACCCTTTCGCAAGCCTGTCGGCTTCCTCGTTGTCCGCGACACCGGTGTGCTCCCGGCACCCAGTACAGATGTACCCCACTATTGGTATGTAGCAAATCCAGAGCTGCCTTCCACTCCGCCATGCTTCTGGAGGAAGTGATGGGCGATTGTAGCGCCTTTGTCGCAGCCTGACTGTCTGTATACATATTCACTTGCTTATTTGCTGGATTACTGTTTACTAGCTTCCCTACCCTCCTTATGCCCAATACCTCCACCCGGAAGATGCTGCATTAGTTTGGCAGCATATAGGATTTGTTGCGGCCGACCTCCGCGCATACGACTGCCGCTCCTGCGCCCATCTCCATTTTCGATCCGTCGGTGTAGACATTCACCGAGCCATCACTCCTTATGCCCTCACGCCAGCTTTAGACCTTTATAATGGCTTCGGAAGTGTAGATCCGGGATCACATAGTCAAAAAGGCGATTGCGGAAGGACTCAAAGTAGCGAGAAAACCCTAAGCAAAATATCCAGCTAACGAAATAGCAAGGGAAACCATTGAACTAGATCTCGTTACACTATCCAGCCTGGAATGGGAACAGAACTCTTTCTCTCATTGCCAGTCAACAGGACAGGAAGTTTTGGGCTCCGAGGAGGTGCGCAATCGCTAGCCATATCAACCTAACCGAGGTCAAGAATTGTGCTGTTTCGGCGGTATCGGAGGGAGGCAAGAATGATCTTATTTACTAGAGGGGATCATGTACATGTTGTCTTGGCTGTCAGAGGTAATAATTCAAAAGCGAGAAAAATCATTCGATCATTTTTGTTAACCACCTCTGCGAAAGCTACAAAAATGTTGAGTATAGTACACCACAGACAAACGATATGTGAACACTTCCGTTGGCCTTTCATTATTTACGAGCCACGCATTCCATCTTTCTCTGTAAGTTTTTCCAATACTCTAGCTAAGCGCCATAATTGAAGTTGTGCTGTTAAATTACAAAAGAAACGTATGTATACTTTATACCGGCATTTTTTTACTATTTTTTATTTTTTTTGTTGCAAAACGAAAACATGTATTGAAATAGCTTGATTTTTATGCCGTCTGCATATTGCTTGAAATTTGCCGTCAACACCGCACGACTCTAACCATTCATTCATCCATTCACCAGCACAGCAACTGCGTCTGAATATAGCCATGCGGCAACGTCAATGGTCTACGTCTACATTAGCAAATAAAATCCGCATAGTTGTAGCAAAAACACTAGTACGTACAAGAGTGCATATTAGGAATGTTAGTCCCGGGATTTTCGGGATTTGTAATTTGCACTGATGGCAATAATAGTAATTCCTTTTCTTGACCAGTATTGGCTATATTTATTTTATTTTTTTTGTAATAATTAATATTTTTTATTATACGTGAAACCATGGGCCCAAATATAGTAAAACTGCGTTTTTAGTTTTTCACCCTGACGTAAGTAATGCCAAAATGATTTAAAAACTTCAGTGAAATGTGGTTAGAGAAGAAGTATGGGTATCAAGTTAAAGAAGAAATTCTGTAGAATTTAAACAGATTCAATTTTTTTGTGCACATGGACTGGTAAGTATTGCAAATGTCCTTTTAAAATTTTTTCCTTGAAATTTCGCAATATTTGTTTTTGAAAAAAATATATGTTAAGGACTTATATAAAATCGATAACATCAGCTTAAAAAATTACCAACTCTTCCTGGTGAATCCAAAAAATTTAAATTTTTTTAAATTCTAAACTAAAAATTCTATTTTTATTATACAATGCATTATATCAATTTTTTAAATAATTTTTGGAATTAGCCATATCTTTGAAATTACAAAGTCCTTTAAAATAAATCCTGACATCAGAGAAAAAAAATAAAAACGCCACTTTAAATAAAAAGTAGGTTTGAAACCCATTTATTTATATTTATTTTATGGTAGGAGAGCTTCTCAAACAATTTAGAAGCAATTTTTTCCATTTAAGTTGTTGAAAAGTAATGAATATCTAAATCCCAGGATTAATGCGGGATTGGGATAACGACATCCCGAAAATCCCGGGATCGTAAAAAGCCAAAAAAATTAACATCCATAGTGTATATGTACGTACGAATGTTCATATAAAATTTATGTGTACGCACATTTCAATTTCGCCATTTAGTAGGCATTAAGTATTGTATTTACATTAAATGTGTGTAGTTACGTTTATAGGCACATATGTTCATACATATATGTATTTCCAACGTGTAGGTATCTAAACATCCACAATTGGAGTCTAAAAAATGCTGCGTGGTCACTTTGCGCTTCACCCGCGCACCCATCACCGCCCACTAAATAGATACACCTCTCCGCCACCCCATGGCTCATTGTCACCATACCATAAATGTATGAATAATTGTATGTTTGTAAATATGAACGTGCAAATGATTGCATGTTTATTAGGGTGTTCATGATTTCTTTCGCGAAAAAAGGTATGCACACTCGCAAAAATATCCATATACAGTGAGTGTCAGTCAAAATCGGACATTACATTTTATTCCGAATTTTGAAAATATTTTGTTTTATTTAAATTTTATTAATTTTGAATAAAAACATAGTTCGAACTACAACAAAATCCATAAAAGTCAAAGTTTCTAACTTTTATTTAATTAGAAAAAAAACGTAGAACTTTCATCAAAATTTCAGACTTTTTATTCAGAATTTTTAGAATTTTTTGGGTAGTATTGGTTTATAGCCCATTCAATTTTAGTATAATAAAGCGAAAGTACCTTTTTTCGAGGGTGTTGCGCATTTTATTCCATATAAAAATATACTTTGTGCAGGCGTTATGCGCGTTCTAAAAATTGTGGTCTCCGCCCTATTGATATTTCGTGGCTTATGAAACCATAGTTAGTTTGGCTTATTTGGCTACCATACCATAAGTAGTGGTGTCGCAGGAACTTGCTTTTGGGGTGAGTTGGCTAGGAAAGACGCTCACGAGTCACTAAAAAAGGAAGAGTAGGAGTATTGACTTATATCAGCCAGTCTGAGCCCTGTCAAGTAAGGAGGGCTTACATAGGGCAGCTGGCGACCCCGGAACTATCCCAACTTACTCAGTTACCGTGGACTTCACGAAAACACAACCCTCTACAACCACCCTGCAAGTTCGACGTAATGACCATCTGGCTACCACATCGATCAGGCATGATCAGAAGGATTTTGTGAAGAAGCAAGAACTATTGAACAGGTGGCAGGCGTGGTTCCCGAATCGCCAAGCTTCAACTAGCGGTGGAGGAAGTGCATACAACGGCACCGAAAAATCTCAAACCAATGAAGTTTTAATTCAATCCTTTGCTGGGATAGCAAAAGTTCAGAAGACAATAAGCGTCAGATATGAAAGCAATGAGGCATGGAAGTGAGTTCAATTAGTAGAACAAGTGAATAAGAATAATCGAGATCACTACAGATGGTGGCTAGTTGCAAGTTGCCTATGAGGATAGTAGATCAGTGGAGCAAGGCTAACACAGAGAGAGAAATTGGGTACTATCAGACCCAGCAAAAAGCTTGGAAATGCTTCCAAAACTTAATCCATGCACAACTGAACAGTGATCAATAGGGAGCAAACGAGTCGAGCAACAATCGAAAGCTTTGACATTATATCGAGAAACTACAAAAAAGATTACCTTCCCAGAAGGCAAAATGAGGAGCGCTTCTAAATAGTAGCTTTCTGGCAGAGCTTTTTCGTAACACCTTCTCTTTGCCATTCGAGGGTAGTCGCAGTTTTATATTACTTTCAAATAAAAAAAAATATTTTTAAATTAATAGGCTTCGTGAAATTGGATTTAAGAAACAGTTAGTAAAGAATAGAGCGCGGAAATCCTACGAGGGCTCTCGGAGGCCCTCTTTTTCAAGGCCTACAAACCGGACGCAGAAACTCCGCTCAACTTGTTTCTGGGGCACCCTAGTGTACATATGTATTTCTACCAATATCCACATATGTATGTTCATACATAGATGCGTGCGTGCCCGTGCGTAATGGCGTATGCACTATTGGTCATTGTATTTCAGAGAATTTTATTTTATTTTCTCAATTTTTTCCTTTAAATTCATTGAATTTTTGTTGATTTCTTTTATCGCACCCGCCGACTTTGGCTGCACCAATTACATCGGTTGACTGTTTGGTATTGCTTGGAATTTTATGCGTTTCTTCGCCTTTTGCTTTTGTCGCTATAAATCTCAGCGGATTTATTAGATTTGAGGAATCTTGCAGCAGTAGTTATTGTTATTTTACTAATATACATATATACACTAGGGTGGTAAAAAAATAAAAATAATGTCGAGATTTTAATGCTCCCACCGAAAAAAATATGGCCTTGTTTTCTATTTTGAAATCCAAAAATATTAAGAGTCACTCAAAGCACTCATAGTTTCCCAAGTATTTTATACGGAAACAAATTCTTAGAAATGTTATAGAATTCTTAAAATTTGGAATTTTTCTATCGGAAACTCGATCTCTCTTCGGGAGACTTTCAATAATAATACCCAATTGTTTATTTAAGCAGTTTTAGCATCAATTATTTTTTATAGGTCCCCAAAAAATGCACTGGGGACACATAAAAAATGGCAAAATAAGCAATTGGGTATTATTATTGGAAGTCTGCTGAAGAGAAACCGAGTTTTCCGATTGAAAAAAATTGATTTTCAAGAATTCTGTACGATTTCTGCCAAAATTTTTATCTTTTCCATATAAAAAAAAATATATATAAAATTCATGGAAACCTCTGAGTGACCTCTAGACTTTTTGATTTCGAAACAAAAAAAAACAGGGGTATATTTTTTCGATATTTTTTGAATTCAAAATAAAAAAACGCGGGTATATTTTTTCAATATAGGACAATTCTGGGGGAGAGAGCGCTAAAAATCGGGCTCAACTTTTTTAAACATGTACTTTTTTTTTTGGCCACCCTAATGTACATACACAAATTTCGATAATTGTATGTAGAAGATATTAAGTTTTTCATTTTCTTTTATTTTGCTTCTTCGTGATGGCCCCGCTACGCATTCAAACTCAAACACTTGTTGATAACAACAGAATCGAAAAGCGAAGAAAAAAATTAAGAACATGGAAAATGTAATCATTTGGGTTTATACAGTTTTCCTCTTTTTCCAACCACCAACCAAATATTGCCTCCATTGCATTTTTATTGTTTATTTTCTACGCCGTTTATGCGTTTTACATGTTTTTCACTTTACAAATTGCTTTGGCCACCATTTGATATCATCAACGCCTTCGCCATCATCGGTGGCCACCACAAAATCAAGTAAGCTAGTTGGTTTGTTTGTATTTTTGCTTTTTGGTGCTTCGTCACATTGTTATTTTCCTTTCTATTCACATTACGCACAGTTTTTTGCTCGTCAACATTTTTGCTGCCCCCCATTCACTTCTTTGTGTATTTTCACATTTTACTTCCCATTTGCTAGCATTTGCACACAGGGTCACTGAACGTGTTGAATTCTATACTTTCAATATACAAGGCGTTAACTTTTTATTATAAAAGCTTTCTTCAAATCTATCAGATACGACCACCCACCCACTAATCTTGTAGTTTTATACATTTTAACAAACACCCGATGTACGTATACATACATACATACAAACATGAGCTATAATAAACATACTTAGGCAAAACATGCCGTTAAGATTTTCTGCTTAGATTGCGAGCGTGTTTCCAAGCAATTTTTATTCAAGTCGCCACTTTAGTAATTTGCTGCTTTTCACACTTAATTTTGCACGTTCTTTCGTTGATAAGTTACAGCTGGGTTAGTTCAAAATTAAGCGGAAATAAATGAGAAAAACGTTTGCGTAACGTTGTTTCGATAGTGATAGTGTTTTATTGCTTTATATTCTCCTTTCCACGGCATACAAGGCACATAAACACAACTAAAAAGGACTAGCTAAACACGCGCCTGTAAAATCATAGATCCCTAGCGACTTAATACTCATAAACAGCGGATCAGCGGATAATCATTAACAGCGGATCCCGAACCCAGCGCACAACCTATTATTACTACTGAGCTGTGCAGAGCGACGTTAAGGATGACCTCAAATTTCGTCCGATTGGAAAGAACCTCCACGAGCTATTTGAAATCAAACGGCATTTCAAGTAGGTATAGCGCCGGTCTTATGTTGCTGTTGCGTTGATCTGCGTCCAGAAATGCAAAAAAAACTTCTTCCGTACTTTGGATCCAGTGTAACTCCACATCCAGTCGACAAATGCCAACTACACCCGCATTTGGGTGTTAAACCACAACCACTGCGATAGCCACCAAAGAGCTGTGCTCGATTCAAGGGCTCATGCTCCGCATGGTACCAGGTCAAGCTTCATAGCCGAAATTGCTACCAGTTGAGTTTCCAAACCACTCCGAGAACCTTTGGACTATTTTTACGTTTTCGCCGCCTAAAAGCTTCCCACGCAAATGCCCCCAGCTTTGACATTAAGACACCGCTTATACGAAGATGCCTCGAATGGCCCTTTCCCGGTCAGCAGATACCCCAAACTCAGACAAAATCGTTTTGTCGCGGGCTGTACTTAGCAGCTCTGCTGTTCTTTCCTGCTGTAGTCAGGCCAATCCAGGCATGATATCTCGCTAGTCTGAATCTCTAACCTTCCTTGCTAGTTTCTGGAAGTGTAAGTGGATTTCCGTTTGTATTTTCCAGGGGGCATAACCCAGTCCCGCTACTGCAGAATCATCCAGGCATCTCTCGTTGCCTTCTATGTTCCTATGACCGGGGGCTCAGACAGGAGATATGGACCTTTGACTAGCTTAGACTTGGTTTCGGTAAACAGCATACAGCGAGTGTCAAAACTAAATATGCCCTTGCGTTTTGACGATTTTATCTATTTATATTTTCCATAATACAAATTTGTCTTATTTTCTTATAAAATATAATTCATTCAATAGAAAAACCACAATAATGATCTCGCAAGAATATGCAAGAAACTTTAATAGAAACTTTCAACTTTTCAATTCGATTCTTAGTGTAAGAGAGTGAAAGTTTTAAGTCGCTAAAAATCAGAGACGAAGAACGCGTTCCAGTTTTGGTTTAGTTCTGCACGAGAACAAAATGTTATGTCAAGAACTTTCCCACAAAAGAACCAAAGGAGATCAAACGAAATGAGAGCAAATTGAACGGGAACAAAATGGGAACGAAACTTTTGGCAACAATTCCAATAGGAACAAAAGTAGTACGGAGGTACCGAGAACATTTTCAGGAAGGATAACAAAAACAAAAAGCTGGGGAATGTTCTGCTAGAGAACAAAACGAGAACACCCTTTTTGAGAACTTAACTTTTTGAGAACTTAACGTTAAGAATGCAAACTGCGTGCGTGTTGGGATGAACAAATTTTTCAGTGAGAACCATGATTGATTTTTAATTTTAAGCCAGAGGAAAGCTGAACTTTTTCTAAACAACTTCCAGATCGTATATCATATATCATTATATCATTAGGGTGGAATGTCCCTTTATGAAATAATTTTTTATTTTGNTTTTTAAAAAAAAAAAAAAAAAAAAAAAAAAAAAAAAAAAAAAAAAAAAAAGTTCGTGTCTTAAGTCTTTCGTTGACTTAATTCCATATATGTAATACTTCTATATTGGCAGTAAGCTAACCTCTCAATGTGTAAGCATTCCGAAATCAAAGCGATACAGTCTAGTACCGTTTTTGTCAATGTATTGTATACTTGAGTGCCGTTTCTGTATATGTGTTGTGTACATGTTTATTTGTAAACGTATGTGTTCCTTTTCTTTCGTACGTGATTATTGATATATCTGTACTATAGTGTTTTCGGACGGTACTGGCTCTTACTGCCATTTATTCTTACATCTTACCATCTTACTACATTTATTCTAATATTCAAACATTTCAAACTAATGGAAAGTATGAGAAAAAGTTTGTTCTCGCTTCTATTCTTCGCGAATAGTTCACAGATTTGTTTCAGTTTCGTTTTCTGTCAAAAAGTTCCTGAGTCCTTGAGAACGTTCTCGACCTTTTTGTTCTCACTTTCGTTCTTGTGAAAACACTCCCACTCGGTTTGGTGGTTTGCGTTCTTGGGAACAAAACCAGTTTCGATCACACCTTTTGTTCTCGGTCCCTGCTAAAAATTGCCGTTGGTTTTTGGGAATTTTTTTTCGCCGAGGATGTCACGCATTTTTCGATACAAATTTTTTTTGGAATAGAATAAATGAGCTATAAATCTGCTTACCAAAATTTTTTCTAAAAATGCCGAATAAAATTTTTAAAATTTGTTTAATTTTTAAAATTTGTTTAATTTTTAAAATTTGTTTAATTTTTAAAATTTGTGTACAAAATTTGACATGTTAGTTTATAAGGTATTGGTTGTATAACTAGATAGACTTTTATATAAAAATATAAACGAAAGAAGTATAAAAATAAGGCGAGCTTATTATTTCTGACGCGAGTGTAGACGCAGGATGCCTATTACGATTAAATTGGATGATAGGATTTTTAATAACTGTGAATGGTCTCTAAAGCCGCCTTCTCGAGATGTCTCAAAATTAGTATTTTCTTTATTTAGGTAAAATATTATATATTTTTTTAAGTGAATAGAAATGCATTTCCTCTAATTTTTTTCTTTCGAACCCACCGATGTATAATTTTTGGCGTATGCAGCGTGAAAATCAGAGAGGCTACATTGCTGAAATATCAGAAAATCTGCACAGATCACATGAGATAGCAAAGCAGAGGTATTGAAAAAGGCCAGCAAAATTGGGCGGGATACATGATTGTGGAGATACTAAATAGAATACTGAAAACCATACATTGGGGGAACATTCACCTATTCATCAACCAAACAAAGCTATTCCTCTCCTTTATATGCTTAAAAGCAGAAAACCTATTTATTTTTTCCTCTAGTTTGATCTTCAAAGTCGCGCCTACATTCGTTTCTAAGCTTTAAAAAAAACAGGCGCTAAAAAATACCGCAAACTGACATCATAGCAATAATAACGTTCTGGTTATTCTCTTTTGTAAGTATTGTTGTTTTAAAAAGAAAATAATAGCATACTAGGGGGCTATTAAAAAAGTATAATAAACGCAACAAAAACAAAATGCGAATACATACTTGTTCAATCGAATGTATGCAAATAACAGCATTCATGTTGTATGTATGTATGTAAATAGCACAAAATGCATGCATTAAAATGACAATCGAATAAGTAAATATGTATGTATTTATTTACATATGTATGTTTGTAAATAATTGTGTGCCTGTTGCAACAGAGCAGACGTCAAAGCCGCTTGAAGAGTCATGCAAATTAATGATTAGCTTGGAATTGAAGAACATTAACCTTCCATTGTGATATGTATTCATTTTCGTATATGCGGCAGAGGCACGCCCCGAACAAAAGCCACGAAATTGAGAAAGAACAGAGAGTAAAGAAAAGATAGAAAATATAGAAAAAAGTATACATACATATATGTGAACGGGTAGGAAAACAATTATGACAAAGTAAATAAAATGTTTGTGTTGCCTTGCCAACAGCAACGTAGTACACATGATAAAAATATAGTAAGGTAGAACCGCTGAGAGTCACTTTTAAAATTCTTGACGTTTCCAAACAATTTTATTTTTAAATTTACCCACAAACTCACACCCACATTTTCATTTTCAATCTCAAGCAACACCAATTTCGAACAATTTTTATTTGTTATTTTCACTTTTATATGATTTTAAAATGTTGGCAAACTTCAAAAAAAAATCATGGCCGACAAATTGAGAGAACGGTTCTACCTTGCTATGTTTTTATCATGGGTAGAACCGCTGTGAGTCACTTTTAAAATTCTTGACGTTTCCAAACAATTTTATTTTTAAATTTACCCACAAACTCACACACACATTTTCATTTTCAATCTCAAGCAACAACTATTTCGAACAATTTTTATTTGTTATTTTCACTTTTATATGATTTTAAAATGTTGGCAAACTTCAAAAAAAAAATCATGGCCGACATATTGAGAGAACGGTTCTACCTTGCTATGCTTTTATCATGGTAGTACATATCGCTCGGTGTTAGGGTGATCGGCGCGAATTTTTTTACTAGTATTACCCCAAAATAGAAATAAACCTCTTTATCAGCCGAACGTAGTATGGATTTTAAAAAGTAGTGATTCGAATATACATACACACATACGTATCCATTGTTATTTATGTATATGGAAAACTCTAGGCACCAAAGATCATTGTCTAAGTTTTAATTCTTATTGTTTTAAAAAAAATATAAGAGTTGTATTTACATATCTATTTTACGCCTAAGCGTTTTGCTGGATTTCAAAGATCTTCTTTTGGATGGTAAATACCTCGGCCTGGTATACGGAGGCATATTCCAGCCAAGAGAGAAGTGAAGATTGTCCCTATCATCTTCGATTCCAAATCCTGATCCTGTGTCAATTTTGGATGGATTAACAGTATTCCTTATTTGTATCACATTGAAACGTACGACTGTCACGTATGCGACGTATGGAAATACCCATATCTAATTAAAAAATTTTAGCTACCACTTTTAGACACAACGAATTTTTTAACGCTTTTTTAGCCCGTTTTAAAAAGGAATTTGGCTACCACTAAGTAAATATGATTCGCGGCAACACTGCACATCACAGATCCATAGCTGATAATGGGTGTTATCATAGAAGTGTAAATCTATAGGATTGTCTAGGTTATAGACCCCAAGTTGTACCTTCGACCAGCTTATTTTGCCAGAATGCTGTCAAGGCTCTGAAGGTCTGTTTTTCAATGTGACTTCTATAAAAGTTGCAGCACGAGGCAAGTAGAAAGCAGGTCGCCCGGATGACTACCCCATGAACTTCGGATGGACATATTGTCCTTCTTTCGCTTGAATCCTAAGAACCCTCGACGCCAGCATTTTACTAGGACATGGCTTGGAACGGAGTTACGCGTGATGGCGACCAGATTATGCACAGTCGTCTCATCAAATTTACGATTGCGCAACTCAAGCAATCTCTTTAGACATTTCGTCATGGAAGAAATCAATCTAACAGACCTAAAGCTTTTAAGGTTAATATATATAGTCATCCTAGTTAACCTTAGGTATCAAGGCGACAACAACAAACGATATTCTTGTGCAACATAAATTCAGTGGTTTCCTTATAGTCCAATACCACGCTTCCCGACTGATGATAGATCTGTTGTTATATCCACGGTCAGACCACTGAATATCATCGACAAATTTTGACTACATATATCAAGGGGCAATCCATTCCAAACAAATCCACAGAGACAAAACTACCGAGGAATGTAGGTAATAGTAGAAATAAGTTATATCGAGAACTTACATATCGCTAGCTAAGTCCATTTTTACAACTTTTACAGGAGAGGAGAAAAACTGCTGCAACCAATTCCTTAAAATATTTTGCAAACATTGAATACAACATTTTGCCTGTATAAAGTAAAGCTAAGCTCCATACTAATCACAAGCAATGAAATTTCTGTGTCTTTTTTGGACTTAGGAAGTTTGCCTTTCATTTATTATAGCCAGATTAACCTAACCTAACCTATAGATATCAATATGTGTTCACCCACCAAGACTGCGACACTTTGGGAAGCTTATAACTTACCCAAAAGATTTCAATATTTTGAAATTCAAATACCATATGCTGACCTTAGTTGGACGTAGAAGAAATTTCATTTGAATTTGATTCCTAGTTGAGTTAAAAATGGCAACCGAGTTAGAAACGAGACAAACCATTTTGCACGAGTTTATAAATGATCCGGCCTTAAGTACACGTAAAATTGCTAAAAATTAAAGATTGCACTATTCGACAGTTTGCAGGGTTTTAATCGGTACAAATAAGGCCTGGCAGTTACGAGAAAGCCAGGGAGCGGGGGTTAGCATGGTCAAAGTGATAAAAACAGTGCTCGGAAGGTCCTCAGTGCGTTTTCGCGAGATCCGAAGATTTTGTCGCGTTATGTTGCAAAATCCGTACGGAGATCGCAGTTTTTCGTACAAAAGGTAAAGCGGAAAGCTTCATTGAGATGTTCTACAGCTCAAACAGTGCCAGACCGAGGCGCAAAGTAGAATGTTACAGCGAAATCCCGCAGTCGGAAGTTGCATGAATTCTAAATTAAAAAATACAACTGCATTGTTATGGTCTGCGAAACCTACTGCTATAAGAATTCAAAATATATTGCAGGTAAAGATTTTTATACTGCTGCAAGTCGTCAAGATGCCCCTGAAAGTTGTAAGCTGAAAATGAAGTCCAAATTTCCAAAAAACCACATGGTTTGGCAAGCTATTTGATCCTGTGGCCGTAAGAGCAGCCTTTTTTCCCATCCGGGACAATGAATGATCAAGTTTATCGGGATGAGTGCCTCAAAAGGCGTCTTCTGTGATTTATCAACAGATAAGGTAGTAGGCCACTGTTCTAGGCGGACATGGCAAGCTGCCACTATGCCAAGGACACATAGCCGTGGTATAATGCAAATAACATCAATTTTGTACCTCACGACTTCAATCCAATCAATAGCCCAGAGCTACCTCCTGTTGGGGAATATTGGTCAATTGTCACAGGAATCTTGAAGAAAACTGGTGAAACAGTGAAAAAAATATTGAAGAGTGCAAAACAAAGTAGTTGTGCGCATCGCGTAAAGTCGATGATGCAGTTGTGCAGAACATGATGGCGCGTGTGCGATGAAAATACCGATCACTTGCATATGGAGCAAATAATAAGTAATATTTTAACATTTTAATAACATCTAAACATCTAAGTTATATAATACAAAAAAAAAAATATAATCTCAAAGCCTTCTAGTTTGTTTCTGGTAGTAATCTCTAAGCTTCGCAGTTTTGGTGTGTTCACCCTTTATGAGTTTTCACAAAAAGTGGACTTAGTAACTTTTCACTCTAACTGGGTAATTCTGGCAACTTTCTTTCAACTCACCAACTCAATTCTGGCAACTATGTTTCTCGAAAGCTCTTTACATTGTATCGAAAGACTAATAGAAAGTTCTGCTAACGAGAAGTTCTCAGCGTTATGATATTTGCCTTGTAGCAATCAATTTTCTTAAAATTAATCAAGTTAAAAAATATACGTTCCTTTTAGGACAATAAAAAAATAAATAATAGAAAATTGAATTAGAAAAAGAAAACAAATTAATCAGAAAAGAAGGAAATAGTCTTAAAAATTAAATTGGATTAAAAATATTTTCATTTTACAAAAAAAAAAAACAATTAAAGTAAATAAAAAAATATTTTTTTTTTTCAAAACAATAAAATCTGTATATTAAAAGAAAATTAAATTTACAAAAGAGTAACACATTAAATTTAAATAAAGAAAAAATAAAATTAATTTCTAAAAAGTAAATATGTAAAATTAAAAAAATATTTATTTTTCTTTCTTGCACAATAAAATCTAAAAAATCAAAAGAAAATTTAACAACAAAAAAAAATTTTAACAGAATATAAGAACCTAAACTATAAATGAAATTTAAAAAATATTCTTTTAAAAACAATAAAATCCAAACCATCAAAAATTTAATTATAAAAGAAAAAATACGGAAAAATTAAATAAAAAAAATTTAGATTAAAAAAAATAAAAAAAATTCGGTTTGGAGACAAATTCGGTTATGTCGATGATGTAATATGTCTAATAGAGGGAAACAAAGAGAAACAGATACTAGACTATCTCAACAAACAACACCAAAATATAAAATTCACCATGGAAACGGAAGAGGAAAGAAAGATTAACTATCTGGATTTAACAATTAAAATAAACGATACCACGAACAAGATAGAGTTCGAAATATACAGAAAACCAACAGCCACAGACACAATTATACACAATAGCTCAAACCACCCACAGCAACACAAAAATGCAGCATTTAAACAACTAATAACGAGGCTTGAAAGGACCCCTCTAACAGAAGAATGCTACAAGAAGGAACTGGATACAATATATGCCATTGCGGAAAATAACGGATATAGGAGAGGCCTGGTGGAGAAGTTAAAAAAGGACACAAAATCAAAAAAGACTAGCAAAGAGAAAAACAATAAAAAAACTTGGGCAGCTCTAACAGGAAAGACATCTTACAAACTTGCCAAATTCTTTCATAAGTACGACATTCAGACATCATTTAAAACAAGGAACACAGTGGGAAATATATTGAAAGAGAAAATAAGCGAGGAAGACCCGCTAGATAAACAGGGTGTTTACAAGTTAACCTGTGAGTGCCGACACAGTTACATAGGACAAACAGGGCGAAATATAAGAACAAGGTATCGAGAACACATAAGGGATTATAATAAGAAAAAACGAAAACCAGAGGCTGCAATAGAATCGAACTTCGCGAATCACATGATCAAAAATAAATGCACACCAATGAAGATTGGACAAACAACAGAACTTCTCCGTGTACAACATAAAGGACAAAGATTGAATATATTAGAAAATATGGAAATATATAAACAGAAGACCTTCAAAGGACAAATAATAAATGAGCAAATAAATACTGCATCGGACGTACTGTTTGAACCTCTAAAACTACTGTACAAGAAGAAGAATGACAACAAGAAAATATTAAGGACAGATATGGAAGGGAATACACCGACTGCAAAAACAAAGGGGGTTAAAATCACGGACTTCTACCTGCCGTCAAAAACGAGCCAAAACAATTCATCTACCTATTGAGTACCGCAAACACTGCAAAACTAAAAAGACGTACCTAACAAAAGAAAGAGGTAGTTAACAAGGAGTATAAATACGAGCAACCAACAAAAATTATGCAGAACGAAAAATGACACTGAAGATGGCACAACGCCGAAACCGGTTTGTCTCCAAACCAAATTTGACAAGGGATGACGGAAATTCGTTCCATAATACATCATACACCCACCCTGTCGGAAACAACAACAACCAAAAAGGAAAAAAAAAATTCGCTTCGTTAGGACTCGAACTTGGATATCGCGATTGGCACTTAATTAAGTTAAAAAAATATATTACTATTTTTAAGGCAATAAAGACTAATGAATAAAAGGAAATTAAATTTAACAAAAAAAGAAAATGAAAATAAATCAAAAATGAATAAAAAAATTTAAAACTAAATGCCATTTAAAAAACTATCTGTTGTACTTTTTAAAACAGTAACATCGCAAAATTAAATAAGAAAAAGAAAAAATTTAAATCAAAGAAGAAAATATACAAATTTAAAGATATATGTAATTAAAGGAAAATTTAATCAAATAAAATTCAAATTATGGGTCATTCCATTGAAAAGCGGAAAACGCCATAAATTTAAATATGCCCTAATTATCTCTATTTCAGTAGTGCTCCTGTAAGAACCATAATGGCGACCTAGTTACCAATGTTCAGAATGTACTTAAATTATGGAGGGAACACTTTTCCAACCTATTGAATGGACTTCCGCCTCGGTCTCCTTACTGAAATATTTGGATATCTTCTTCAGGATGGTCGCCTTAATATTTATTTCAATTTAAAATTTTTTCAAATGCCAAATAAATCACCCTAGTATGAAAGTATGCCTGCAATTTATGTACTATAGATAAGCCATTCGTGGCGCTAAGTAACTATATTTATGCACAAGCAGATGACGTCTCCCCTGGCCGCTAGCCAAGTGGGAAGGAGGCCAAAGCGCCAAGCCGTTGCCGCTGTCGGTCGATGTCGATGTCGATGTCGGTGACGTTGTGAAAAGAAAAGTGCCAGCGGCGGCAGACAGTTTTACAAATTTTAAGTGTATCATAATAGTAATGTGATGCAATCGGTAATTGTAGAAAGAAGAAAATGAAAAGTATTGCATGTACTTATATATTTTCACATTTTCCAAATCTTTTATATATTTTATTTTTAATTTTTTTTTTGTTCTTACTGCTGCCACCTTTTCAGTGCTTGTTGCCACTTGTAATGCGCGGCCAGACAGACAGCCTGGCAGACAAAGACTAAAAACAAATAAAATGAATTGGAAAACTTAGTGTTGGCAAGTACTTTGAGGGCATTGTAAGGCCCCCAGACATTATTGCCATACTTGAGAATCCTTCAACTTTCAACAAGCACAAAGAGGGCAACAAAGGCAAAGGCCGAATTAATGGTTATATACAACTAAGTATATGCATTTATATATATGTACGTAATTGCGCTGATTCGAGCGTATGATATTAGTAATTAATTAACAACAATGCAGCGAAGAATATTATGAGCTGAGCATACGAACATTTGTAACAAACAAATACTCGTATGTATGTAATGTAGTTTACAAGCACATAAATGATAGCAGTTTCCGGTGACTGTTAATTAATGGGAACCGAAGTTGCAACGCTGTACCAGGCAAAGAGCAGTCGCCAACTGACATCCAGCAGCATCAATGCATTTGTTCGCAATGTAATACTTCATGTTGCAATTGCTTTTATTGCTCTTTGTTGTCGTTGTTGTGTTCTTGTGACGGAAAATGCTTACATTTGTACTTATTCGAGTTTTTTTAACGCAATCTGTATGAACTGGGCGCCTGCTTGACAATTGTTTTCTACACATTTACTTTTTCAATTCTTCAACTTCTTCGCGGCATTGTTTGTATGATATCAAAGCTAGCGTTCATAATTCTCATTCTCTCACCCAGCTTAGAAGCATACGCCTTGTACTATAATATGTAGGAAGTAATTTACTTGGCTGAGAAAGGGATTCTTAATGTTTGACAAGATTCAACTAGCACTCTGCTTGCTGGCTTAAGATGCTATGATGTAAGTACTGTTTTAAAGGTACAGTGGTGTTCATAAAAATAGGACGGAAGAGGTTGTTTCATTTACATAATTGCAATTTAAATCGTTTATGTTGCTGTATTCAAAACTGAATAAGGTTTTGTTTTAATCCGGTAGGTGACGCTGGGTTCGCAATTCTTACAAGGCTTCTTTTCGTGGATCGGTTTAACCCAGCAGGCGATTTTTGTAAGATTTCTGAAGAGGTGCTTTTTTGAGTTAGAAGCAGGGACCAAAATAACTGTTATCTCGAATTTTGAAATTGAAAACGTTGCACGAATTCTGAAATTTAACGAAAAAGTGGTTTTATAACAGTTATTAGATGAGAAACATTTTTTATTTTGCCGATAGGTGTTATCAGTTATAACTTATAACTCGTTTATTGTTTATGTTGCTCGATAAGTTATTTTCCAACTTTTAGTTTTTTAAATAAACACACGTCTTCTTATTTATTTTAGTGTATATCAAGACTAAATCAAGAAAATATTTTCTTGTTTATTTTGAAACTGGCAACTTGTTACTCCCTCCCAAAACTCTTCTGGCTTCATTCATGAAATATAAAATAAATAGGCTGTTAGTTACTATATATTTTCGAAAGTATTTAATCCTAGAAATCTAATTTATAGGTACTCTTTTTAACTGGATTCTGCATATCGTGCACTTTATTCAAAGGTATATTAATTTAGTATTTATCTTATCGTTTCACGTTTCGAGAGTAAACTTTCTTAAACCTCTTTAGTTCTCTTAGTTCATTTATTTTATCAATTTAATAATTTAATTTAATTATACAAACAGGTGGCAACCCCCCTCAAAAATATTTTTGGCAGTAAAATTTCCTAAACCTCTTTAGTATGATACCCATACTTAATTTATCTAATTGATTAAATCAACTTAAAATTTTCAAACAGGTGGCAATCTACCACAAAAAATATTTTCGACTGTACGCCTTCTTAAACCTTTCTTTTTACAGCCGTAGTGCAATATTTTTTAACTTATAAGTTGACCTAAACTGCAATTTTTAAACGGGTGGCAACTCTTTAATTATTTTTTTCCTGCATCGGTGAAAACTGCATGTTATTCCATGCATTGGTTTTCGAGTGATGCACGTACAAACATAAAGATAGGCGGGAACACAGATAGAAAAAAATTCTATATTCCATATTAATTTTATCTATTTATAATGTACAAACATCAGCCTGTTACAATTTTATTATATATATAGATTACATTTAAAAAAAAAAGTCTCGATTTTCTTGTTTCTGCTTTAGCTAAGGCCCGTAATGATCCCTATTACCGGCGGAAGCTGATGGCGTTCGAATTGTAGGTGAGCGAGGATTCTGTTGTTATCGAAGCTGGTCCAGATTTGACGTGCTACGCCGCATATGGATTGTGCAGCCCACATTTAATTTGCCACCACAAAAAAATTTTCCCAATGCTAGAGCTGGCAGGATGACAGCGGTTCACTCGTTTCGTGAAGAAAATATGCAAGAAAGTATAAAGAATACCATTCGTTCAAGTAAATTGAAGGAATTTAAGTATCCCTTTTTGGTGGATTTGTGTTGAGTCCGCTGCTTTCCTTCGACCAGGTTCCAACAATATCTAGGGCATTTTGTGTTCCAGGTAAAGCTAGGACAGCTGTCAGATTCCACAGGAGTCGTACGATCCCAGCTCCGCAAACAGAACTCTTTTACAAAGATGAAGGCTGAGGTTCTGAAATTTCTACTTGTAGTTGTAAATTGATAATAGCATAGTGGAGAAAATCTTTGACATGCACCCAGCTCTTTCAACGAAATTTTTAAATAAAATCCGAAAATGCGCTACTACTTTTATGAACATCGCTTTTTTTATACGCATACATTTGTGTATAGGTTGTACTCACTGCTGTTTGTAAAAGACTGTTGGCATTCGCTGTGTTTTAGTATTTTACTTGGATTTTCATAAGGGTATAACAAATGCTTCTTTACTTTATAGTAAAATGAAAAAGGGGCATGTTTTGTTGCCGCTGCAGTGAAATGCTTTTAGCTTGCAAAGGCACAAATATTCAGGTTAAGAAGCTGCAACGTACGAGTAAGTATATGTACATATAGATATGTGTATGAGCCGAAGTGTTGTTTGATTGCAAGCGAATGCTTTCAAACTTTCCATTTTCATTGCACAGCAACAATATTCAGTAAAGATAAAAGGCATGGCTAAAAAGAAAAAATTTTGTTTTTACCAGTTTGCAAGTTGTTAGTTAAAAAATCTAAATAACCTAAATGTTTGTAAAGTACTTTCATATGTATGTATGTACATATCGCACACCGTCTTCGAGACGGGCACAACTCAATATTACACGAAATGTCAGAAAATGCGAAAAACTATTTCTTAGCACAGATAATCACATGGGCGATTTTACCTTAGGTTTTTTATTTTAACTAATTATAACAAAAATTTGCTCCAGCTTCTGCTGAGAGGTAAATAAAAGCTCTGTGTACATATTTAGCGCATAATTTCAAAAATGCAAAATTTTGAGTTCTGCCTCTTTTGAAGACGGTGTGCGATATTTATATATATAATGTATACTTATTATTTGTAGATGCACTTTTTACAGAGTAAAACTTCTGGAAAAAGCAGAAGTTTGCAAAATTGTCACAGTGGAGCTATACTTTTCAAGTGACATACAAATAGTATGTAAACAGTACTGTTCAGTTACCACTGCATATACTGCTGGCAGAATACATTTCTTTGGTTTATTTAATGTTTAATATTTTTTTTATAAGAGTCTAAATAGTTATACAACAAAAACCATACAAATCTGCATTTTAAACCATGTATTTATAAAAATTCAACAAATTTTCACCAAAATTTAAAATTTTTATTCAGAATTTTTAGAAAATTTTTTGATATGCCGTTTTATAGCCCATTCAATTTTAGTCCGAGAGATGTTTCCAAAGTTCTGGGAATTTAGCTCTAATTTTTATTACAAATTTTGTTAATTTTCGTCAATATTACATAGTAGTTTTTCAACATAATCTCCATTTAACTGAATACATTTACCCTAATTAAATTAAACTAATTTTTTTGAGCCGTCCTTAAAGAACTTTTTCGGTGTCTCCTCAATCGTTCTATTTATGGCACGTTTCACGTCCGTTGAACTTTCAAAACAAGCATTCAAAAATGGTAAAATAAACCATCGGGTATTATTATTGGAAATCTCCTGAAGAGAAACAGAACCCGCATGCATCATCGATTATTGCAATTTTCTTTGGCGGGTTAGAGTAGGTCGAGAACTTTCGCCAGACTCAAAAAGTAACACAAGTAAGTACCAGAAGAGATTATTTTGCGAGATGGAAATTTTATCGATTGGGTATTTCAACCTCAGTTTGGTTTAATTAATCAAAACCGCTTGAAGGATCAAGACTTTGGTTTTTTTCTTCACTGGAAGTGGTTTTTACGTGGCGGGTCCCAAACCCAGCGCACAGCCCATTGCTGGAACTGGGATGATTTCGCAACCAACGATTGTAAAATGCAATAGATTGAGAAGTCAAGCGACTAGTAAAATCGACAACAGTAATGACATTGTAGGCAAGCAAAAAACGGCGAATGGCAAATGACGGCCAGCTTACTTGTGACTAAATAATTGCTATTTAAGTACGGCTGTATTTGTAGTTGATGGTCAACGGTAGACGCTTTTAAACGGCCTAAAGCAGCAGAATGACACAGAATGTGTTTGACACTGGTAATGGATGGCAATGACGTTGGCGAAGACACGGTCGCTAGCGGATAGAGCAATCACAGACAAAACAAACCATGGCCTGAGAATTTTCGCACTAAAAAAAAAAATTATGAAAAGCTATATTTTTAAACAGAACAAAATTCATTAGTAGTTTTTGCTTGCTGACTGGCAAGGCAAGTAACCGCGACAGGGTAACGGAGACCTTGGTTGATTGTGGGAAAGTTTATGAAAAATAGGTTAAAAGGGGCAGCAGTACAATCAGATGCAAATGTTGTATACTTATGTACAAGTGTAGAGATCTCCAGCTAACAAGTCTACATGTACTATGTACATACATACAATTATAATTACATATGTAGATAGTATTTTATAATTGCCTATCTCATTTACTATTATAATGTGAATGAATTTACAATTCGCTGCAAATGATAGTATCGATTCTATAGAAATTTATCAAGACAATGCAATTCAATAACAGAATTTCAATTACCAATGCAGAAGTGGATGAACGACTTTTAGAGGAGAAGAGAGACAATATAATAAGTACGTATGAATGTATGTACTTATAGTAACTAAGAGAATTTAAGTTAAAATCATATACCACAATAAAAAGAAATATACTAAAATTAAGTCAATTAAAAAAATAGAATTAAATTGCGTTGACAGAAATTAAAAGCAGACATTCTCGGGAAGTTTAAGAAAAATACAAACAAGTCATTTTTAAGCAAAAAACACAACTGACTTCAATTCTCATTTAAAAATTAAGGAGTAAATTTTCATGATCCAATGATCGGATCTAAAACAAATTTATGCGAAAACATACATAAAAAAAAATATTCCGACGAATTTATAACACTGGTTTACAGCAAAAATGTTCTATGGATACCACTATCCAATTCCTATAGAGAATTGCTCGCTGATTCCGAAAATCTACATAATTTTTTTTTCTATGGATAACTTTTCAAGATATTTGCAATTTATTTCTGACACCTCTTGCTTTTGATCCAAACACTCTACCTACTCAGGTGTACGTGGCGTATAAGTAACACTATTTTCTGCTCATATTTCATACAAAAAATCCTTGCGCGTTTTCATTCGACCAATCACTACTTTCTTATTTATCCATCCATTTTCTTCATTGGTAGCATGATTTTTTCCTAAGGGAACAGGCTTTAACACAAGTTCACAACATTTACACAGAAACTGTTATTTTTTTAGTTTTTTCCCGGTTAAAGTTTCAATTTGTTCCATTTTTCATCAAAAAAAAAAAATCTGGAATGATTAATTAATTTCTTAGGAACTATCAGGGCTATCAAAAAGTGATATTTGTAGATAGATAAGTTTATGGAAAATTTCATTTGCTTTCATTTTCCGTATCTCGTGTTACGATTACTCAATTGGTTCGTAAGATATAAGTCATTAAGTGGAAACACTCTGAATAACGGTAAATTGCAAATATCTCCAAAACGTATCCATACAGAAAAAAATTAACTCAATTTTCGGAATCAGCGAGCGATTCTACATACAAATTGGATAGTGGCGTGTGGAGAACAAAAACCAAATTCAAATTTGGGATCCAGTGTAACGTTTTCCTTTTTAAAAGTCAGTTAAAAATTTAAGTGTGCCGTTAATTTCTTCAAGATCCAATAATCGGATCTAAACCCAATTAGTATGGGCCCACCTCTGAGGTATCTTTCCTTAAAAAAAAAAATTATGGAAATCATAATATACATATAATATTATTTTTGCGTAAAAAATTCATTACCAAAACCAAGGAAAGGCTTGATAAATACTATGTGGATTTTTCATACCAGCACAAGTGACGCCCAACGATGAGTAGACGAATTCCAGCATCCGCTATTGCTAATTTGGATTGGCAAAAATCTCCAAAAGATTAACAGGCGCTTCTAGCAACATGCAACATCTAGTTGCATGTTCCTCATATTGCCAGATTTGTCTGATAACATATTGCATCTCTTACTTTTTTCAGTTGTGTACTTTTGGGCCCAACTGCTTTTCATTTAGATAATTTTAGTAACGGAAATTTAGTATGGCGATTGTCAGAATGCATCTGCTGATCGCCCGAAAGAGGTCGTCACGCCAAAAATAGTGTGTGTAGTGGTCGATGCTGTGGGCATCTCAACTGAGCAGATGCATCACATTTTACATGAATATTTAGTAATGAAAATGCTACTCGTATATGCACGATGGGTGCCGCAACTGCTTGACCTTTGGCGTATCCGTGTGACAACTTTCAAGGAGTGTTTGGCGAAGTTCAGCCACAATACGAATTAATGCTTGCCCGTTTCGTAACCCTGGACATAACTGGATCTACCGCAGAGACCAAGGAACAATCAAGAAATGCACCAACGAATGCCAAAATAGGTCTGCCGCACAGTAAGGTCAGTGCCACAGTTTCTTGGGATGCCGCATGCATTCACATTGATTAAGCCTTGAAAAGAGCAAAGCGATTAATGGCGAATATTATTCTGAGTATTGGGAATGATTCGAAATTGATTTGAAGCAAAACCGACGGCATTCAGACAAGAGAAAAGTGCTGTTCCATTAATATAATGCAAACGTGTGTACTCAGCATGGAAGAAGTCTATCAACGAACTCCCACCCCAACCACCATATTAACCAGATTTAATCTAAACAAATGGCCGGGCGGTAAGAGATTAGGGGTGAAGAGAAGAAGTCATCACCGAAATAAATGCCTATTTTGAGGACTTTGAAAAAAAAAACCTAGTATTTGGAAGGAATTAATAAAGTCGGAAATAAGCTGCACTAAATGTATAGAAATAAAGTGCTTTTGTGGCGAAAAATATATTTTTTCGAAAAGGCACTCATTTGTCAAACTGCGGTCGTACTTAATTGATATCTACTTATGATTTAATTTAGTATACAAACTATCAACTGATTGACCATACAGGAGCAGCGAAATAACAAATACATACATTTACACATGTAAATTTCATCGAAAGTAATAACTTAAAATAATTTGAATTTTACAAAGTACTTGCATACCAGTGAGCAAATATGCATACACATACATACATACATAAATCAAGCTACTAAATTGTGTGCATAGCGACAATAACAAGCAGTGTCTGACTAACTGGTTAGTTAACTGGCAATGATTGAAAAAATAAAAAATAAAATAACAACAACAAAAATTAAAAACAATAAACAAGAAAAACATTGAAAGCGTAAAAATGTTATAAGTAGCTGTTGGCGCATCACAGCTGCAACGTAATTAAAACCAAACAAAAAACGCAATATGTTCAAGCTGCAGTAAAAAAAAAAGCCGGTAGGTGAAGCAGCAAACCAACAGCAGACAAGCGAGCAACATCAACTCAAAAACCACTTTATACACCGTTCAATGAATAGAAAAATTGATTATGCGATAATTGCATTCATGTACATGCGAATCGGCGCAGACAACATAAAAATGAAAAAAATGTATGTGTGTATGTACATTAGACCGGTCCTGGAAAAAAATTTCGCCATACACCCCCGAGTTTAAAGTATTTTTGCAAGGCAATTTCGAAAACATTTTTTTTTTTGTTGTGACGAAGTTAGGGGTCGACTTTTTACACATATCGTCATATCTTATGTATTTACGGTCGGAACTTAAAATGTGATACATCGATGTTGTTGAGACAATTTTTTTTTCAAAGTTCATTGACCTCAAGTACCCCATTCTAGTACTTACCTAGAGTGGTACCCTAACGTACCACCCTAATATCAGTAAATTAAAAATAATAAAAATAGATTTTGTTCATGCCTTATATGGAAACAAATGCGCAACACCCCCGACAAAAAAGAAATCTAAAAAATCAACGTTAATTTTTAGCTACTTGAAACTTGCACTTTATTATACTAAAATTGAACGGGCTACAAAATTCTGAATAAATAGTTTGAAATTTTGATGAAAATTGTTTTTAAGTTTGATTCATTTTTATGAATTTTACACAAAGATTGCAAGAATTACTTTTATGGTTTTTGTAATAGAATGAGCTATATTTTACCGCTGCAGCGTATGCAGTGCATATTTTTAGGCGCAATATTTAGCTACCTCCGGCGAGGCGACATCTATCTCTAGATTCTAATTGTATGTCTCTGATATGATACCTACCGACGGGGTTGATGCCTAGACTAGGTTGTATAGAAACTTTGATAAAAGCGTAATAAAAAGGGGTCCATAAGGTAGACCAAATTTTTTTTTTTTTCATTTGAGCCTTGCAAAAATAATTTATTGTCACGGGTGTAAAGCGAACTGGTTTTACAGGGCTTCGGAGCGAAGGTTTTTTTCTTCGCTCCGCTCTAGCTCCGCTCCTGTATTTTATTTCGCTCCGCTCTTGCTCCACTCCTGCTACCAATAAATTTTTTATTTATTTATTTATTTACATATCTAGCCCTAACCGTCAAAGAAATGTAGGCGACGTTTTTTTGAAAATTTTCTTTTTCATGCAGAAATGCATGATGCTCTAGGAACAATTCTGATCCAAACGAAAATTTAAGAATATTGCCAAGTTAATTAACAAGTGAAATTTATTTAACACCGTTGTTTTGAGTTACCTAAAAATTATAATTTAAATAAATTTATTAACTGACTTTTTTTTTTATTGAAAAAACAGCAAAAAAAATATTTCAAAATAAATCGTTGCTAGGCCAGAACAGATTTTTCTTTAAGGAGGTAAGGAGCAAATAATTTTTTTTAGCTCTTTGCTCCAGCTAAAATCTTTTGCTCCTTAGCTCCTTGCTCCGCCCGCTCCGAAGTCCTGGTTTTTTGTTTGCTTGTAAGCTGGCACGGTCTAATGTATGTATGTGCATATGTGTAAAAGCGATCTACCGAGCATTACTTATTCAATGAAAAATACAGCGGTTTGTTTAAGCTACACAAGTTAGAGTCTCACACCCACAACATCTATCGCTAACTTATAATATATCTCACTTATCATACTACATGTGTATACATATATACACATACATACATAAATACATATGTTCATCTATGCATTACTTATTGTATATTCGTATGCACAAATCTCTCTCCATTGCCGTCCAACTGAACCAGCTCACCCAGCTCAGAAGTCAGTCAAACGTGAAGACAGCCAATCATCAACTACAGCGCCGAATCGTTTATACATTTTATAACTCTTGCTTCGACGTCAAAAGCAACTTGCGAAAAACAAATTTTATCGTTGTTTTGTGGTTCAAAGTACTTTGCGTACGAAGGAATGAATTCGGTTGTAATTGAATGCAACTAACATACTTTCATTGTTAATTTTTTCTATAAAAAGTGTAATTTGTTATTGTTTAAAGATTTTTTTTTCAATACCCAATACACAGTTTTTTTTGGCAATGGAAAGGATAACCTTTACTTTGCAAATAATTTAATGAATTTATTTTTATTTTTTTTCTACAGCCAATCTCGCGATGCTGACCACAACACCTACGGAATACAGTTACGGACGCATTTTAATATATGGATTTGGTATAGTATAAAAATCGAGGAAGATTGAGCAAATTATATCAGAAGTCCCCTTTCGATATGGACCAACCCCGTCGCAGTTGCACACATCCTGGGTCTGCCGTTAGTTGATTATAATCCTTACTACTCAGAATTCTCGTTTCCGGAGAAGTGGGACAGAACTTCTTTCGGTGTAATTTTTACCGTGAATCTACGGTAATTTTTACGTATTGTTGTATGTCGTAAACTTTAAACACCTCAAAAATATATTAATGGGGTGTGTAAAGTACCATCAATGTCATATTATGAATGGCTGTCGTTTCAAGTTCTCTAAACATTTATTTAAGCTTTTAGAGTTTATGACATACAACAATACGACACTTACGTTATCGTTGTGAATCCCTCAAATTTGCGTTAAACTTTTTTTACCTGCAAATTGTTATCTACAAAACTATCTACGAGCAAACAAATTCTATGAAAAAGGCTGATAAGATAATGAAGCGTAAGCAAAATTTACACAGATCAGCTATAGTAGATACATTTTAACTCAACTCAGTTTGCAAACAACAAACTTTCCTATAATTGTAGCAAGCTTGTAGCATAAAATATGGTAGTATGATCTGGGAATGAGATATTCTCTTTCATATGTACTTTTTCTTATGCACTCGCCGTGTCATTGAGTCACAAATATGTGATGACGCATAACTTGCTTGCAACAATTTCATGTATACTCAGATGTGTACGCACATTAGTACACATGACTGGGATTGAAAATGCTTTAATGATAGAGGTTTGTTGGTTAAATATTAGCAGTACTTTTCCAATAGCACTAGTTCCATATTCATCAACCTTTTTAAAACTGATCAAACATACCTGTGTGTCATTCAAGATCTCCAAATGTTCCCCCTTACGGAAGCTCAAATCCTCATCTGTGCGTGCGTCGTAATCGTACAGTGCAACGAATATTTTAGCATTCGCATTGGAAATTTCATTGTCTGGAATTTGTGGTACTTGACGTATTTGCTCCTGCTGCTGCACAACGCCACGAATTTGATCTGCCGGTTGACTGCCAACGCCATCCACATTGGGCACGTTGGGCACGCATTCAATGTGTGCTTTAGCAATGTCTGGTTTCTCCGAACTTAAGCAATTGCCCATTTTGAAAACTATAACGTTAACTGCACTTTCAACAAGCCAAGCCTAAGCTCGTCGATTTGTGTTCGCCACAAATGTGATTTTACAGCAAAGGAATGCTACTGCTTCAGCTATCCGTGTTGCGCTCCGGCACTGCTGATTCAGCACACAATTAATTGATTGGTGATGGGTCGCGTTTGTTTACCAAACAATGTAATGGAACGTTCGGACTGCTTTTGACTACCGTCTCCGTTGTTATTGGTGGAACTTTTTTTTGTTGCGTTGTCTGATGAATTGGGGTGTTGGCTTTGTACTGATAATTGCCAGCGTTGCGTTATAATTTTCAATTTCTCTAGCTCTCACGCTTATTAGCTGCACACACTACTTGTACATTGCATAGTGATGTTTTAACACTTTTACTTAAAAAGCACTTTTAAAAATCTGCACATAGACACATTTTCTTCATTTTAATTTTATGTATATGTATTTATATATGCGGTTGATGCGTGTTGATTTCGTTTTTAATTAGCAATTGACAAAGGGGGCGCAACAAACACTCGACGAGAAGGGAAAGCACTTCAAACACAAAAACAGACGATTTCAAATAAAAATGTAATCACTTTTTTCCTGTGCACACAAAATTTTATTTTTACATTTTTGCCTTAAGTTATCCACAAATTTTGTGTTGTAAATACAAATTATTCGCATGCGAAAAAGCAGCAGCCGGACAAGCGTACGTGTTGACTCGTTTAATCAGTGAATTTTTTTCTTTTCCACCAGAAGAGAATGTCAAAAACAAGAAGACAACCAGTGAGAAGAAGAAGCACAATCGACTTCACAATCGGTAACATGAATGAATTTTGACAATTGACAAAAGAAAATTACCCTAAATGCACTAGGCTGAACCGGTTTGAGACATCCTTTCTTTTCATCGAATCTTCGCAAATTTTGCAACTTGTAGACTGCCGATTTTCTCATGGAATTTCCAATTTCACCTTAACAACAGAAATTATAACAACAAAAGTCACAATTTAATTCACTTCCGAAACTAATTTTTACACATAAAATGTAGATATTTATCCATTTCAGTCAGTTATTCACGACTGGCAAAAAGCAAACGACCAACGACAACGAATACAATAGTGATATGCTGAATTGTCGGTACCCAATACTTAAAAAGATTTCGGTACCCAATACTTCCATAAGGTTGCCCAATACCGATTCTTTAGATTAAACCTTCGCCGTTTTATATACATATTTCAAGTCTATAAAAAAATTATCTTAATACTATTTTATATGATAACGGCTAAAAAACTTGAACTTATCGCAAGATTATTAAGATATTATTTGATCAACTTTCGCATTAGTAGATCCAAGTTTCAAGGAAAATGATTTGACAGATGAAAAAGTCTTTCAGGCCTACAAAGATGAGTAATATCGTCTGATTCATCTAAACCAAAAATGCTCCAGACATGTAAGAGATCCTCTGCATTCCGGCAATGAACCGACATACGTCCATATGTACTAGATCAAAAGCTAATGACTCATTATACTTCAGATCGATTGACATTTTTTGTGAGCTTAACTTGTTAATTTATATATCGAGATCGAGGGCCAGCAGCGCAAATTTTTTACTCGCGCGCCCGCACTGACGAAAATTACGCTTTTTACATTTTTCATATGATTTGACCATCGGAATGTAGTGTCGAAAGGACAGCTCGTCTGAAGTATGTTGATTTATACATACAACAATGCACTTTCAACATGGGCTGGCAGTAATTTAAGACCATTATAACGCGGTCTGCATTCTAACACATTCAAACTATCCATTAAGTGACACTGTGTGCGTTCAATGCACTGCTCATCTGCCGCTCTTCGTATACGTGTGAAACATACATGTGCTCAAAGAGCGTTGTTCAGCAGCCAGCCCTCCGGATCTCGATTTATATATTAACAAGCTAATCTCACAAAAAATTTAAATCGATCTGAAGTACGATGAGTTTTGTGGTCATGAGCTCCCCGTCTACATATACATTTTTCATTTGAATCAATATTAAATACTGTCCTGGGCCCTGCATTCGGCGTTTTGTGGGATCTTATTAAAAACCTAAACATTTGGGTACCGAGTGTCGATAGTATTGGATACTTCAAGTATCGACTCAGCAATTCACTAGAATACAACAATGCAAGTGATGCCAGATGGCGTTGAATGCAGTATGCGGGTGAAATCTATTACAATAATTCACAATGTATTTATGCAATGAAAACGCTTGCAGATCTCGTGAAATTGTTTAAAGATATGAGGGGCATATATGCTATTTTATTCCTAGGTCCGATATTTGTAATATCTAGCATATTTTTGAGAATAATATACCTGTAGCAAATTGGATTTAGTGAGTGCTTATTATATTTCACATCATAAGTCACATTTTGGTTTAAACACTCTGTATACATTTTTATTTCATGACAAAAATTGTGAGAGGATTTGATATAATTTTTTGCTTTTATAAAGAACCGGGGGTTTTAACTTGTAATCTATTTCTACGTTTAGCTTTTATCAGATTTTGAACAGAAAATAAACGTGCGACGTTTGCTGAGGAATGTGGAATAGCCAATATACCTTGCGCTACTTTAAAAATGTTTGCAAACGTCGGGTCGTTCAGTTCGTTTTTAATTAATTTCATTTGTTCCCAAATCTCGCAAATGTTCATATGTTAAAATTTTTTTAAGTTATCGTACTCCGGTAGAAAAAGACAAAACCATTTCTATAAGAAATCGGAATTGCTAATCTTGTAATGTAAAACAAATTTAGTCGATGTTTGTACGAAGTAGAGAAGGAAGAAAGTATGTGTATACATATATTTAAGTAACGCTGCATTTCAAAATTGTACCAAAACTGTCTATGTGGTGTCAATGTAATTTTTGGTTTCAAATTTTACCAAAAAGGCACAATCGTGGCAACTTTATAACACTAGATCACAAATTTTAGTTTGGTTTTTGTTCTCCAGACTCCACTATCCAATTTCTAGCTCGGTGATTCCGAAAATCGAGTTGACTTTTTTTTTCAACTGAATACGTTTTCGAGATACTTGCAATTTACCGTTATTCAGCTTTAAACAAAAAGTGGTTCCACTTAATCATGTATATCTTACGAACTAATTTAACAATCATAAAATGAGATACGTCAAATCAAAGCTAATAAAATGCTCCATATATATATATATCACTTTTCGATAGGACTGACAGTTTCTGACAAATTAATTAATCATTCCAGTTTTTTTTTTATTTTTTCATGAAAAATGAATAAAAAAATTAAATTTTAACAGAAGAAAAATTTAAAAATAACAGGTTCTTTACCAAATGTTTGCATTTGTGCTAAAGCCTGTTCTGTTTGGAGCAGAACCTGTTATTTTTTAAATTTTTCTCCGTTAAAGTTTGATTATTTTTAATTTTTTCATAAAAAAAAAAAACTGGAATGTGTGGAATGATTAATTAATTTGTCAGAAACTATTAGTCCTATCGGAAAGTGACGTATATGTAGTTTATCAAGAATTTCATTAGCTTTGATTTGACGTATCTTATTTTAAGATTATTAAATTGGTTCGTAAGATATAAGTGATTAAGTGGAACCACTTTTCGTTTTAAGCTGGATAACGGTAAATTGCAAATATCTCAAAAAAGTATCCATAGAAAAAAATTCACTCGATTTTCGGAATCACCGAGCAATTCTACATAGAAATTGGATAGTGACATCCATTGAACATTTTTGCTGTACACCAATGTAATTGGATCGCGAATAAATTAACGATAAACTTATATTTTTATAAGAGAATTGAAGTCGGTTTTGTTTTTTGCTTAGAAATTACTTGTTACATAAACAAATGGATCTAAATATTAACAATCAGCAGTTTTATTATCAACAATCGTTAAAATACTCCTTTAAACTTTGTCTGTCACTTAAACTTAAATTAAATTTATTTCCATAATTAATTCATACTCATTTGTATCGAAAAAATTTCAAAAAATGCCAATAGGAAGGCATTTTAGGTCCAATACCAAACTGGTAGCAATTTTTTGTAAGTACTGAAATAAATAGTTCAAAGTAACATCATCAATTAGGGAATTTTTAGAGGTATTGTCGTCAGTTGTTATGATCTCGATAGGGCAATCCTATCCCTGTTGCATATTTGGGCGGTTGGCATTTGCAGTAAAACTGCTTTCGCCTTCGCTGGCAGTGTTAGCTTCATTCTGTTCCGATTCTTGCACAGTTCGCCGCTCTTGCTGGCGCACCAGTTCGTAATAGAGGCCGCCTTTAGCCATCAGCTCATCGTGTTTGCCTGACTGTAAAGTAAACCCCAGTTGTAGTAAATTTAATTAGTCTGTTTGAAACTCATTCCTCTACCTCCACTATCCGACCATGTTCCATCACTACAATAAGATCAGCATTCCTTATGGTCGACAATCGGTGCGCTATTACTAGCGTCGTGCGGTTAAGTACTGCTGTGTCTAAAGCCTTTTGTACCTCGGCTTCACTTGTCGCATCCAGTGCGCTGGTTGCCTCATCAAGTATAAGGATTTTGGGATTTTTAAGTAAGGCGCGCGCTATTGCAATACGTTGCCGTTGACCACCACTCAATTGTGTACCACGCTCTCCAACATTAGTACCGTAGCCATCAGGTAGTGCGCTAACAAAGTCATGCGATTGCGATAACTTCGCTGCGGCATAAACATCTTCTTCCTTGGCGCCTGGACGCCCGTAACGTATATTCTCGAGTATTGTCGTTGCGAAGAGTATTGGTTGTTGTTCGATGAAACCGAGAACGTTGCCACGTAGCCAATAAGGAGCGATGTCAGATAGTTTGTAGCCATCTAATTTAATATTACCGGAAATGGGTTCATAAAAACGTTCAACAAGGGCTGCGATAGTTGATTTTCCAGAGCCGGAAGCGCCTACCAGTGCTACTGTCTGACCAGGACGTAATATTAGGTTAAAGTCTTTTAAAACAATCTAACAATAATTAAATAAATCGTTAGAGGAGTATATATAAATCTCTTTATCGATTCTGATTACATGATCTGGTCTAGAAGGATATGCAAAGGTTACGTTTTCGAAGCGGATTTCACCATTCAGATGTTTTTGTGGAATTTCATAGCCACGCAGTAATTCCACTTTCGGTTGCAATTGAAGATACTATAGAGTTGATAAAAATATTTTATATACAGATGAATGCTTTATATTTGAAACACATTTACCTCAAACACTCGCGAGCCCGCCGTCATTCCACGAATCATAGTGCCCAATAAGATAGACCCTTGGGCCAGCGATCTTTGCACACCCTGTGATGCAACTAGGAAAGCCATTAATGCACCTGGCGAAAGGCTTTCGGTAGACATCAGGTGACCACCCATGAAAAGCGTGGTTAACACTAAGCCATTAAGAAAAAAGTTCGTTAATCCCTGAAAAATAGCAATGCCGTAACCAAGCTCCTGCGCCAACCGCGCTGCCTCATTAGTTTCTTGTTTGAAGAGCTCCATTTCACGATATTCGCAAGCACTTGAACGTACAGTGCGTATGTTAGAGAGTGCCTCTTCACATACTGCCGTAGCCCTTTCGGACTAGAAGGAACTCATTAGACTTAGGATTGAATTTCAGAAACTTATTACATTCTTTTTACTCACCTGTGCTTGAGCATTTCTGCTCAAATTCCGCAGCTTTCGCCCCAGATACGACATGAAAGCAACAACGACTGGCACTGCAGCCAACGCTATGGCAGCCATATGCGGTGAGATGAGGAAGAGTGATACCCCTCCTCCAACAAGTTGAGCCATGCTGCGCAAACCTTGGGAAAAGAACTGCTTGAAACATGCTTTGAAGTCTTGTACATCAGCGGTAAGACGATTCACCAGTTCACCGGTGCGATTGGCATCGAAAAATGCGATATCTTGCAGAATAATCTGCTTGAACAAATCTTGTCGCAGTTTGGCAGCTAGGCGTTCGCCAACACGACTTAGCAGATAGATGTAAATAAATGTGAAACCAGATTGCAAGAAATACAGGCTTAGTAAGTTGCTGGCTGGACGCCTGACATCGCTGAAAAATGAATTATGGAGCGGATCTTTTACGTATGTATTGGCATAACGTGCTAGAGTGTTGACGAGGTCTCCGAGTAGGTTTGGAATGCGTATATTGATGAAAGCGACAATTAGCGCAGCCTAATATTAAATAAAAGCTTTAATATTACGCTTAAATAGTATAGTAAACAGAATTGTATAATATTAAATAGCGTTGGATATAACATACATATGCACATTCATATTCAAGCAGCTGCGAAAAACGAGTTAGTGATTCTATTGATAAGGCAGGTGATTACCGCCTTAAATCGACGGCATTAAATTAAATCAGCCACCTTATCATATCCACGAACTGATAAATGAAACGGCGGTATTTACCGTTGCGCGTTACGACCGTCATTCACAACTTAAATGAAATCGAAATAATTATATTTACAGCAATAGCACCTAGCAGCTCCCATAAATGTGGCTCCAAATACGACCACAATCTTTTCCAGTCAAATTTACCGTCTTCCGAAGGAAGTGTTTTTTGTAGTACACCCGTCAATCGGTTGGCTTCACAGTGCACTTGTTTGGTGAAAGCTAGGTATGTACGTGTGCCCAAACCTAATGACACACCGCATCCGCCCAATACCAGAAGTCGAGTATTCAAGATCCGCTTCCCATTGTTTTCTAGCGCTTTGCCTGCCTGCTGTTCTACAGCGCTGAGCAATTTGTTAGCATTTTTTAGATGAGTGCTAAAATTGCTTATGCCAGTTGATTGCGTGTGGGGCACTTGATGATATTTTGACAATTGCTGTGTTAAATGTCGACTACGGGGGAAGAGATATCGGGATGTGATTAGTTTTTTTATTTTAATTAATGAAAAATAGCATGCATTTGAATGCAATATGACATAATCACACTTGTGAAGCGCCGCTTTGCACTTTGAATTTGTTGACGTACTTGCAATTAGCTGCTAGCAACCGAAACATATTCGATATACTCCTTTCAATTGCCTAGCCTTTCCTTGTATACAATGATTTGTTGCCAGTGCCTCGCAATATGAGATTACCACTGGACACGAAATAGTTATATGGTATTAATTTGCTTAAACGATAAATAACCGCTAGAAAACACCTGGCCAAATAAACTCGCCCACCAAACGTGCACCAGAATCTACCACCCCACAGAAAAATCTCAGAAATGTCAAAAAACAAAATAAAATAAAATCAAAACAATAATAAATTCTGATCAGCTGTTCAAAAAGAACGTAGCGCTGCCACCATTTTTTGTATTCATACGCACGGTTGCATAGAGGCAATGCTTCAGGAAGTTTACGGCAGGTGACGCGAAGCCGTTATAAATATTAGCACTGTTTGTGTACGCACTGTTTTTTAGTGGCTGGCTTTTTCGTTTGCAAAAACTGCAATAAACCAGCAAAGTAGCAAAAATTTTAGTGGATAAATTTTTACGACCAAAGAACGTTCTCTCGAGTGAGGTTTTTATTTCCAAAAGGCAAATTGTAGGAAAAATTTCGAAAGCGCTTTTTGGCTGTTCACACAGCGCCTGAATTTCGGTCGATTTGTCAGCCATTTTGCCAAAAATAGCTTGCTTTTTATAGCCGATTTTGCTGTTTGCTGGAAAGTCTTCAAACACGGGCCGATTAGAATTTTTTTTTAAGCGAATATACAGTGGCCCAAATACATATAAACTGGGGCGCGACATTTTAGTAAGCTTAAGTTATTTTTCTTGAGTTTATTTAATGCTTATAATATTTTTTATAAAAGTATAGCTGATTACTTAACAAACACCATTTAAATCCCAATTTCATGCTTTATGCAAAAATTATGAAAATTCTGCAAATTTTAACCAACATTTTTAACTTTTTAATCAGCATCTTCAGAAATTTAAAATTTCAGTATAATAAAGTGCAAATCCCAACTAACAAACTCTCCAGAACAAAACTCTTACAAATTACGAAAAGATCTCATAAGACTCTTTTAACATACTTGGATAACCTCATAACATAATTCTTGAAAAAAAACTTAAATTAGGTTTTATGAGATAATAATGCTACTAGAGTTAGTAAGCCTTTAAATCTCATAAGACCATATTGTACCTTTTTTATAAAACTTCAACTCTCAAAGAGATATACTTTTGAAAAAATGACCATATGAGTAGTAAATTGTTATGATACTTATAAGAAAACTCTTGTAAGATATAAAGTATAAAACCACTTATAAATATGCACTTATGAGACATAAAATGTTAAAACACGTATAAGAAAACTCTTACGAGTACAAAAGAATCATCACTCTCATAAACACTACAATAGAGGTGCACTTATATCAAGAAAAATATTCTGTCAGCCAACATACCTTGTTTCAGGGTTAATCCGTCCAAATGGATAAGCTTAATTGGAAAAAAGTTAAAAGATCCACTAATTTGCAAGTCCAAGAGCCAATAAGAGCCAAGTTACAGCCAATAAAAGTGTTACTGCGAATTTTAAACAATATTCTAAAAATAGTGCGCGGTCTGCGCACAATTTATATCAAAAAACTATTCGTCCAGAATATAATAGTAATTTTTGAATTGAGGAGACTTTTTTAGTATTTGGCCAATATAGAATTCCCACATTCTCCCAATTGTAAGGCACAGTGGTAAGGCATATTTCCCCATGTTCAATAGTTTGCACATTTTTAAATGACATTCTGAAAAATTATATATTTGCATGCTAGCTCCTTCGATATACGAGCACATGGAGTATGAAATACTCATAAAAAAGGCTCCATTTTCATTGTGAGATTTACAATTTCGTAACAAGAGTTAAATGTCTCATATGAAATCTTTAGTACTCATAAGGGGAGTTATAAAAAGTTTAACACTCATGAAAAAAATTAAAGCTTCATACAAAGACTTTTGTTCTCAAAAAAAGAATAATACTCTCATATGGGTAAGAAAAAAGTGTACAACTCTTGTAACGAAACTTAACCTTCTCATAACCAGAATTTGATCCTCATAAGAAAAATTTGTCATCAGCGGCCATATTTTCCTTATTCTGAAGGTTTTATAGTAAAACAAAATTCCAAAAATGTAGCTAACTTAAGCAGTTTAGTATGTAAAAAATATAAAAAATTACGTTTTTTAGATAATAAGTGATGAATTTGAATTAAATAACAATTTACAAAATAATAAAAATTTTGATTATTTTTAAGGCGCTTTACTTTTTTTCGAAGTAAAATGTTCATTATTATCGATAAAATTTCAATCCCCATAGAATCTTAGCTTATAATTTCGAAAATTGACTTCTAAAAGTCTATAATACTTATATGAAATTCTAGTCTACTTTAATTTCTACCATCGAAAATGTAACTTATCGATTTGCTATGAATTAATTCTTATGAAATTACCTTTACTCTAAAAATAACACCACCAAAGTTATGCTATTTATTATGATACCATTATGAGAGTGCATATATACTCTCATAAAAATTCAAATAGTTTTATCTCTTACAAAGAGAACTATCGTATTTTTATAAGACAAAAGTGCGCCATTTAATTCTGACAACGTATTCATAAAGCACTCGTAGTACTCTACCAGGGTGAAATTATAAGCGTACTATTCTCCTAAACCAATTGCGTATCCTCTCATAAGATGCTTGTAGAGTCTTATGAGACGAAAATTGTTAGTTGGGATTTAAAGTACCTAGAACTTATCGTTGATTTTTGCCAATTTTTTTCGTGCATTTTTTCCATATAAGAAACTTGTCAAACATCCTGTGTACGAAAAAAATGCGTAACACCGTCATAAATCAACGATAGGTCCTAGCTAGTTCAAATTTACATTATATTTAACTACAATTTTATAGACCACAAAACTGCATACCACAATTTTTTCTAAAGACGCTGACTAAAAAATTAAATATTTTGGGAAAATTATGCAGAATTTTCATAATTTTTGCACGAAGTCTGAAAATAGTATTAAATGATGTTTTTTAAGCAATCAGCCATATTTCAATTTAAAAAATATTATAAACATTAAAAAAATTAAAGAAAGATAGTCAAAACTCGCAAAACTTCGCCTCCCAGTTTATATTTGGGTCACTGTAATTTTTCAAAGAACGTAGCGGGGATTTTTTTCATAAAATTTTTGGCATGAATGTCTTAAATTTAAGTGTGCAGTTTAAGTTGCAATACCTAGAAAACAACGAATGAGAATAAGTGAGTACGATGACACTGGACTGTACTCCTACGCAAAACTATCAGAAGTTTTAGAAAACTTTTACTGGTTTTTCGTTCTCGTACTCAAAAAATTTGCAAAGTAGGGGAAATTGAGAGAGCAAAATGTGAAAGAGAGCTACAAATTTCTGCTAGAAAAATTCTTCCCAGCGAAAACTTGCAATTAAGAAAATCAGCTGATCCCAAACATATGTTTGTAAATAAACAAAAAAAGATAATCTTTTTGAATTATTTATGGCAAATTTTATTATTAATGCTAGTATACATCGAAAAAGAGAGTAAAGTTATTAAGCACAAGGTTTGTTGAGGTTGTTTTTAGTTAACTTACTACTAATCTCCATTTGTCATTTTTCGTTTGTACCATAATTGTCCTTTAAATATACCAAAATAGATAAAAATGCAGCAAGCTGAAATTTTGTTGGCCGAATTTGTCAGTTTTGGTAGGTTGATTGTTATAATTAGAATTTTATAATTTTAAATGTACATTTTTAGCATCTACATAAATGAACATTTGTCGATATCTACTATTTTTTTTGTTTGTTTTTGATCAAGGATGGGTGGTTGGAGGATATTCTCTTATTTTTGAATGTGCCGTGATGTGGTATCACAAATAATTTTGAGAAAAATATTTCATTCATTCCGATATAATTAATTTGTATTTTAAAACGAATTTTTGATTCCAAAAGTATACAATTGTGTAAAATGCAAAACCGGCTGCTGGATAAATTTACCCTCTCAACATAAGTACACACCTATTGTATCATGACGCCAACATACTTTATTGTTCCTTACTATTGCTCTCTGACAGTCATGTGCAGAGAGTGAGTAGGTCTTCCAAAATTGGAACGTTTCGAATATGAGGCATTCCAAGCTATTTCAATGAAAATTATAAATTTTTTTAGATTTTGATATAAACTAGGTATAATGTAGAAATACCTCTAAGATATGGCAAAACGCGAGGATGTAAAAAAAAAAATTAAATTTGCAAAAGTTATACACCAACAAAAATATTAGGCGTCCCGCCGTAAGCCATTATTTTTCACATCATATCTCGATAAATATTGGTTGTATCAAAAAAATCAATTAGTACTTTTTTATTGACAAAGAGTCAGAGATTTATAAAATATTTTCAATTTTTGTTTTCAAGTCCACTTTTCCATATGCTTGTTAATGAACAATTTAGAAGGTTGCTAAAAAAAACATGATTGCAGGTTTTTAAAAATCTGCAAAAAATTTATGTGATAGAGTGAATATCAAAGATTTTACTGACAAATTTTTAAAGGGTGTCTCGATATAGGCCTGAGATATTAATTGTTTAGTAAAGCAGTAACTGATAAAAAGATAAAAAAAAATAAAAAATTTTAATTCAAATTACATCAAAATACGTCAAGTGGGCTACTTAAAAACCGTTTCTTTCGGATAACCAGGATAGGTTCGTACTTTGGTAGAGGTCCAGGTAATATTTGTTTCCCTATACTTTATTTTGCAATAATCCTCTTACTTTGCGAAAAATCGCGAATTTAAAATTAATATAATCATTTCTTTGATTGGCCATATCTCCTGAACGGGCAGAGATAACTTAATCATTTTGGTTTAAATTAAGCACAAATTCATAAATTTTTCACTTTTTTTTTAAGTAAATAACTAAAATTTAAAATTATACATTTCGACAATAAGTTATTACTTTTGCGTCAAAATTCAATTCCAACAGGTAATAAGCCATCCTTTTTTAATCATAATTTTCATTGAAATAGCTTGGAATGCCTCGTATATAACAAGATAGGAAATACTATTTTCCTTGGAAAATCGCTTCGGAAAATAATAAATTAACCAGCTGTTCATAAAGCTTACAATTTTTGCTGGATTTGCGTTTTCGTGCTTTCATACATGCTTCTCTCGTTGGAAGCAAATGTTGGCTTACTCTCAGATACAAGACGCTCAGATATTTAAAACATTCCGCAATGGCGGCCTTTGGTCGCGCTTAAAAAAAAATAACCCTAATCAGCCCAAACCCGGCTAGGCTGACCAATTTGCGCAGAACACTTTTCCGCGTTTACGGTCTCCGGCCGCGCTTAGAAACAAGTAGCCCTCATCAATCAGTCCTACTGCGGCTACTTTGACCACAGTAATTAATTTTGAAAAGTGAAATCAGGCCGGGATCATAGCGGACTTAATTCCCCGATTTTGGCCGAGTTCAACACAGCACGCCAGTCGTTTCTCTTCTGTGCCAATTGACGCCAATAGGAAATGCCAAGTGAATCCAAGTCGTTCTCCACTTGGTCTTTCTATAGCAGTCATCTGCTACCATCAGCGGGTGCGGAGTTCAATATTTTCAGAGCTGGAGCGTCGGTCTCCATTCGAGCGACATGGCCAAGCCATCGCCAATGCGTAAACGCACGTTAGTCTTCCGCAAAAATTTTCTCTCGAATACTGCAAGAGCCGCCTCATTGCAAGTTGTCAGTGTCCGAGCTTCTGAGCCATATACCAGCACGGGAATGATGAGTGACTTATAGAGTGTGCTTTTCGTACGTCGAGAGAGGACTTTACTTCTGAATTTTTGTAAAAATTTTACTCTAAAATTTGAAATTTTATTTTTAACTTTTTTGACGTTTTAAAGTAACCTCGACAACAAAATAAATGCAGCATATTGTTTTCGCTCAATGCTTCTTTGGAAAAAAGGTTGACTGAAGATCTCTTACATGCATTCACATTTTAAAAATTTTATGATTCGTTTGGAGAAGGAGAATAAATTTTTCTTTCTAGGCGCCAAATAGGTGCGAGCCAGTCTCTCTTTTATGGTGGAAAAAATATGTATTTACGCCCAACGATAAATCTATTAAGTGCGATATGCATTTTTCACCACAACAATGAAACGCCGAAAATGTCACGAACACTTAGCACAATTCGCAAAGTAATATGGCTTTATATGTATGTATGTTCATGCATACACATATATACATACATACGTATTTATTACGCACGCGTGGGCGGATACGGGCTTGTGTATGAATATGGCAGGCATAAATGGCATACTTTACGCATTTCTTTAAAGCATAATAAATGCACAAAGAAACAATGTACCTATGCGTATGTTCGTGTGCGTATGAATGTTTTGTAATGCGGCTACAGATCCATATACGAAATACATATACGTATATTTCTTAAATTTTTATGTGCGTACAATTGCTGTGAACAAAAAGCGTGTGTGCATGCGATGAGTGGCGAAATTTATGGGCAAAGCCCATTTTTTTACAACACTGCCGCATACAATAAACAAAATAATTTTAACCCAATTAAGCAGTGCGCACATAAACAGGCGCTTTACGAGCATACCAACACAAACGCATACTACATATGTATGTATGTGTATACAAATAAAAGTAATGCGCGAAATAGTCACAGGCATTCTATATAGAGTACAGAAACACTGGCGTCGCCATGAACGTATTCGAGCGGATTGCTTTAGTTTTACTTTCACTAAGAAAACAATACAATTTTGTCCGTTTTATGACCCCCTCTTAATTAAACTCGAACTAACCTCGAAAATAATTTGTCAAAATTTGTTTTTTAATTTTCTTTCCGCTGCATTTTCTAGATGCATTATTTCTGCATAAAAAAAGGGAAAGTGCCTCTGCGTTGCTGGTTGATGCCCTCGGTAAGGCAAAGGCTGACATCACCGCCATCCAAGAAATCCGATGGACAGTGCAAGGTAAGGTAAACATTGGAAACTTGCGACGTCTAGTATACTCATCAATACCTCGGCCATCTGCACCCATGCCCGAACGGAAGAGAAGGACGAGGCGTTCAGGGATCTCTTCTATGAGCGAGACGATACTAATCGCACTTGACGATCTCAATGTCAGGGTGAGCGAGGACGGTATCTTTGGAAGCACCGCCGGAAAATTCAGCCTCCACGACGAAACGTCCGACAACGGACTGCGGATGATCGACTTCGCCGATAGTAGGCAGTACTAAGTTAAAGCATAAAAAGATCCCTCAAGCTACGTGGCTGTCTCCAGATCGAAAAACGAGAAACCAAATCGATCCTCACAAAAAAATCCTCACTGCCCATTTTCCAATTTCCTGCCTCGTCTCTCAGATCCACAAGGGTACGGGATTCGTCGCTAGTATTCGTCTAAATCTGGACGATCCCTGGCATTCTTTCGCAGAAGGTTTTCCACGACTCTGCCTTCGCCGTTCTAATTTCGGACTTGTATATCCCCAGTCGACGACCTTAAATCAGAGAGCTTAGCCGCCCACTAGGGTAGCTTCTGAGTGTGGTCCCTGAGGACCCTCCAATCTGCGATCCGAGTGACCAAATTAGAGGAAGCCAGGGTGAGGACAAGAATCTCCTCCCTGGCTTCAGTCACAAACGTAGTTGCACCCTCTCCTTCCCCCTCCGCATGACTTCAGCTAGAGCGTTCCTTAGCAACGTCATCGTCTTGCGGCATGAACGCCGAGATCAGCCATAGTTATCCAGTCTTACCCTCAAGCCAGGTCTTCACCGTATCTCCATTGGTGAAATTGGATAAAAGAAAAACCTTGGTTTTGTTCTAATGAACATGGAGGCTTTGATTCTACCATATTCATGAGGTCGCCCTCCTCTCTACATTCCTCCGACGTCTGGAGAGGTTGTGGGTCATCAGCCCTGGTACCGGTCGGAAGGACTCTGAGGACCACTCTCTCGAAGCCATAGTTAGTAACACCCTTGGTATCGCTGAAAGGATCGAGAGACTCTGCATTTAGCAAGATCAGCACTTGCCGATATGGTTCCGCAGTATTCTCGAGACGGATAACTCTCCAGTCCTGCGTCGGTATCAGGTATGCAGCATCGAAGGATTTCTTTGCTTTTCCCAGTGTGAAGGGTTTGGAAGGGATCCAAACACGAGCCCGCTGGGGAAGAGGAAGATAATTTTCATCCAAAGCTTCTAGCTTGGCTTCCTTCCAAACCTCTCCAACCAAGGAAACTTCCACCTTGTAGAGAAACACTAATAGCTTGTCAGCGCAGAGGTTGGTCTTGTGCATCTTAAGATGACATCCGGAACATTTAAGTGGTGGCCCAAGACCGACCCAGACCAACCTCAGGAACGCCGAAGAGATACCAGCTGCGGCGATCCACTTCCAATCCTCCCTTCTCCGGTCTAGTGCACCCATACCTTTGACGTTTATCAGTTTAGTGATTTCGCTAAACGGCCTTATGGTCGCCCCAGTCCGGGCCCCCTCCGGAAACCTTTGCCGCTTGACTGCCTGCAAATACTTCCACAATAAGAAAAAATTTGAATTTCGGTGTTACCACAAATGAAGGTAGTTCAAGCGCCAGTTGCACCCCGAAAAGCCCCTCCAAAAAAGCTACGCCCAAGTGTACAAACCTACTTTTGACCGTGTGCATCAATGTTTGCCTCTGTTTATTGCATTGCTTCAGTTTATTGGCAACCGGCAAACACCACAAATGTGCGCTTCAACACTAACCGATGCATACTTCTGGGCGCACACTTCGTATTCATTATGGTTGGCTACTGCTTTGCGATGATTTTATAATTGCAAACGGTATGCGAGAGTGTGAATATTTGCTGTTACTGCTTTGTTGGTACATATTTTTGGTTAAATAAAATTATTTTTGGTTATCAGCCCATACAATGCAATTTAGTGTACAAAATATTCTTTACCGCATTTTGTGCTGCTGACCACTCAAGCTACGCAATGATTGTATGTATGTTGATATGTATGTATGTAACTTACAGCAATTTACACATTTTAGTGCGATTATCAAGCCAGAACTTTGCGGCATGTTGTGCCATAGTCCATGCAATGGCTGGCAAGTTGGCACTATCGCGTTGTGCTACACCAAGGCTGCTCAACTGAAAGCGGTGTGCAGCGACGGTTCATGCCAGCGACAAGCCGTTTATGAAAACCGAACAATTATACAATTGTATGTCTGTATATATGTAACTATGTAAGAAGAAGCACTTCCACAGCCACTAATTTGCCTGGCCTTCTAGTGGGGGCTCGGCACATTTATAGGCATTTCCTGTACAGGCACCCGCATAGATGTATGTATGTATGTTATTGAACTCCAACATGCATGTACATTAGAGTGGTCCAAAAAATTTTTTTCGAAATAGTGCTTCGGGCACCTTCCAAAATTTGTCCTCTTGCCGAAAGAGGTGCTGGTACCAAACTTTACGTTTCTAAGTAAAAATTTAGAGGATGCTCATAATGCTCATATTTTACTCTAGAAGTGTTGTGTATATATATTAATTAAACAATTCGTTGAGCAACCTAAGAACATTTAAAATTTTAATTATCTAAAAAGTATCACAAGTTTCAGTTGTCATGGCAACAGTAGCATTTTATAAAAATCACCAATAATTTTGCCAGTTTCACAGCGATCGAGTGCGCATTTCAAGATCAGTGAGCACCCTGTATTGATAGAAAATTGAAAGTTGGTATAGTTATTACAAATATCAAACGGAAAAAACTAAGGGGGTGCCCCGTTTTCTTGGATGAAATTTTTTCCACCATACAAAAATTGGACCACTCTAATGTACATATACATTTGTATGTATGTGAGTAGTATGTGCGTTTGTGTGTATCAATGAGTTGCCATGTGCATGTCTCCGCCACTTTAGCAGCGTCGTTCGCACTCAACTAACATAAATCAAAGTCAAAGTGACCGCCATGATTCACAGACGATCAAAATGCCTCGACCAGTGCCGCCATCAACATAACCCCACCAGCAGCAGCAGCAGCAACATTAACACCACCAGCCACAAAAAACTCTACCTCGGCTATGCCTGTCAGTCAGTCAGAAACAGCAACAGCAACAAAAACGATTATGTACTACAATGGTAACAATATGTATTGTTATTGTATGCAACGAATGGCGTACAAGCACAAATGCAGCGATAAAGCGTAATAACTTCACGCCTATTTGGCAATGAAATGCAAAAAGTGCAACCAAAAAAAGAAAGAAAAAAATTGATTAAAATGTAGCCATCATAAAACACAAACAATCTGGGTGGCAGCAACATAACAGCTAGCGGTAAACAATGATAAAAGACGCCTGAGCGTGTTGCATACAATTGCAGTTCCTTCCGTTTGATGCTGACATGACTACACGCAAGCTGAGGTCACTTGCGTACATATTTATTTGTTTTGTTTTTGATCAATGTAGGGGTGTTATTTACTTCCGAAAGGCAATTGTTCTGCGTTGAATTATTTAGAATTTACTTTCTTTTTCAACTTTCCTTTCTTAAAAAATTGTTGCCTTTAGTGGCAATCCACACGACAAGGGGTGTTATGAGTCAATATTATCTACTTTTTTTTGTATAAGCCAGAAATGTCTCCAACCAATGTTATTCTATCTATCTATACCTACTACAATAAAACCATAGAAAGGTCATGTCTGTTCATTGAAAATTTCTTTAAAAGAATATAACAGATGCAGGGAATATAACAGAATACATTTGTATAATTTTTAGAATTTTTGTCTCTCTGTTTGTTTGTTTATCTATTTGAACTCACTAATCTTCGGAACTAAATACTGAATGAATTTTCATGGGGCTTTGACTGATGACTAGACAGTAACCTCGGATATAAAATAGTGTATATTGGCTCTAACAAAGGGGGCATAGCACCATTCAATAGGTGTGACATTTTTTATCAGCTATAACTTTGGAACCGTAGATGGCGCTGGAGTCGAGATTTATATACGTACGACCTGGATTGACGGGTATTAACTTTATGATTAGAACTGCTTCTGCAAAAAATGAACCCGAATCATAGATGGCGCTGGAATCCTGGTACATATTTCGATACCCCATACGAATTAACTTTTTAGGTGACTTATTTAAGGTTATAGAAAAAGATTACGCATGCTTGCTGAACCTTGCAATACCTGCAGATATATCACAGGTGGAAATAAAAGCTCACAGCATCGAAGCAGATTAGTACATATACCGCATCGACGACCTATCTCGTCAGGCGGTTCAGCAACACTCCCTAACAGAAAATGGCTCAAGAACGCCCTACTTCAGTATTTGGTTGAAGAAGAGGTTGATTTCAACTGAAAATATATTGAAAATATGTTGATATAGAGCGTTTCTGAGGCCGCAGCTGAGATTAAGCGTTTTATTGAACAAAAATCGAAGGGGATACAAAACTGCATATCCGAAATTTTTCTACTTATTCGCTGCAGGTCATTAGGACAGTACACCCCTTTGTTGACTTTTTTTTAATAAGTATACAATTTCAAAATCGGATTTATCTAAACTCAAGTAAAAATAGCCCCAAATAGCCATAATCCTTAAATTTTTATTGCTTCAGAGGAATCTACCGCACTTCGAACCTAAATAATTCCTGCCAAAAATGGTTCCAGCTTTGCTATGACCTCTCTTATTCTTCTTTTTGCAATTTGGCGGCTATCGAACCGTTTGCCGATTTGGGCCTAGACGAAAAAACTTAGTCCTTCCATTCTGTTCATGGGGCGCCCTTTATTTCGTTGTAAATCCATGGGCGCCGACTCGAAGAATGATTTCGCTGGAGACTCTTAATAAATGCGTTGAACTATGTCCATATCGTTAAAAAGCTCGCACAGTTCGTCATGCCATCTCCTACGGTGCTCGTCGCCCAAGCTAACAGGGCATAGATCTTGCGTAGAATAGTTCTCTCATCATGGGAAAAATTGTAGAACGAAACTTTTGTGCGTCGAGAAAGGGCTCGGCTTGTCAATTGCCTAGCCCAAAATAGCTCGGTTGCTTCTTCTGCAGGCGGTGGTGTTTATGCTGGATCCTAGGTAGACTAAGTGCTTTAGTACGTTCTATGTCTATTACACTGGGGGTTTCTCACTCTGAACTGGTGCCAATAGACATTCTACCACAAAATATGCAAAGAATATATAATGACCTGTCTGAGAACAATGATTGTCTAACGCGAAAGATAATAGCTGCAGCAGAAGGCCGTCGTTCTATGGTAGTCAGGCGGAAACGATGGGCCGGCTTAGAAAAAGGGAGGTGAACCCACAAGCTCATCGCCAACGTTGATAAATGGATGAATCGTTTTCACGGAGAGTGTAGTTTTCATCTAACATAGTTTTTTAAGGGGCCACGGTTACACGTATCCATGAAGATTCAGGATGAGCTGAGCATCTAAGTATCCGTCAATATCACAAAATAAAAATACAAAAATAAGGATTGCAAACAAAATTAAATTGTAAAGTTCTGAAATATTTTTCTTTCAACGGGCTTAACCAAGCATTTTATAAATATGTATGCACATGCAAATTTGCACCAAGATTATATATAGAAATGTACGCATTGGAACCAAAATGAATGCAGTGGGTGCAAGTGTTGCCTCTAAAGACAAAGTGGAGAGCAATTTTGGTGAAAATATGCACTTAAAAGCATATATGCAAGCATAAATGGTACATACATATACTTATATGCATGTATGTACATATGTATGTACATATCGTTCATTTACTAAAAGACTGCCAGAACTCAAGAAAGGATATTTTTCAGGTAACACGTTTAAAGTTTTCAATTTACTCCTAAAATCTAGAAAGGAAAGGTGCATATTGTCCCCCTACCCAGAAACAACAAACGATTTTAGCACGAAATTTGTACACAATATGTAGAAATATATAACTAGTAATTCTGCATAATTTGCTTAAAACTTAAGTTTTTGGAGTTATGGCACTGTTTTAGTAAAAGAGAGCGATATGTCTATTTCAAACAAGAAATTTCAAACGTACATGCAAGTTCGCATATGTATTTATGTACTACATGCATAAATGTATGTAGATATGTTTGTGTTGAGAAGGTCACACTGAAGTGCTCCACTTGAATAGAGGTTACTCTCAAACCAAATGTTGTAGTACTATGGTTGCATAAATGCAATTAACTATCCTAACATGTTTAAGCTTATATGTAAATTTAAATTTACTAATGTGTGCTAGTGAACACTAAAAATTGTGGTAAAAGTACTATACATACATACATATGTACTTATGTATGTGCGGACGGACGTTCAATGTTCTCTACTGTAGCCGGCGCGTGCTGTCGATGAAAGCTCTGGCATTTTTAAAGGTTATTTCCAATTTGCGTAAATTGAATTTTCGAAAATTATGAGCAAAGCGTAACGCGCATTGCATGCCCATCAACTTTCTTCTCACAAAGATTGTAAGTTTAGATTTTATATATACATTAGGGTGCCCCTTAATTTTATTCCATTTTGTGAGAAATGTTATGGCCTATTTTTATAGATTTTTTAAAGGTCATTTAGAGGTCGTGACCTGCCGATTTAAGTCAGAAAACACGATTTTGTAGATTTATGAGCTTTTGAATTACTATTTTTGATTCGATTTCAAAGATCGAATATGATCTGAGAAGAGGATATATAAGCCTTTAAAATGATACATAATAATCTATTGTCGGACTTGGCTTGTTGGGAGTTTTTATCGGGTAAAAAAAAAATATTTATTTATATAATTTTTTAAATTTGACTAACGATAATTTCCACAATTAAAAGAAATGTAGTATTATCTAAAGTTAAATCAATTTTATAAATAAACTGATAGCTCATTTATTGAAATCGCATAAAAATTGTAGACATAAGAAAACTTTTCCTAAATATGGCCTTGAATTTATAAGTGTGTATGTACCGGAATTTCAGATTTTTTGAGCAGTGTGGTTAAGGAATTCATCAATATTTATTCAAAATTGATATATACAACCGATCTTTAACAAAAAACTGCGGTTTCCACAAAGTTTATGAAAAAGGGGGTTTTATCGGGTTGGCTTTCCAATAAGGGTGGTCGTTAAAGGGGTGGCGGGCGAAGGGGGTGTGGGCGTAGCACCTCGCCTTTTCGGAGAGGCCATGAACCGTCATTGACAAAAATGTCACTCCGGATCACCTAGGCCTATTATGGTTCGCTAGGGACCCCTTAGAAAAAGTGCCAAAAATCACAATTTTCACTTGCGTTTTTTCGCTTGAAAAAGGCTGAATGTTCATTTGCACGGGACATTTTATATATCCTTGACAACAGAAGAGGTGCCTACTCCTCTTTTTTTACATACTAAACTGTTCATAACTCTCTTTATGAGTACTAAAGATTTAATATGAGACATTTAACTCTTGTTATGAAATTATAACTCTCACAATGAAAACGAAGCCTTTTTACTAGTGTTGCATACCTTATATTTTAGTAGTTTTTATGAGAGTAATGATTCTTTTGTACTCGTAATAGTTTTCTTATACGTGTTTTGACATTTTACGTCTCACAAGGGCATATTTATAAGTAATTTTATACTTAATCTCTTAAAAGACATAATAACATAACATAACATTTTATTACTCATATGGACTTTTTTAAAGAGTATAAATAACTCTTTGAGAGTTGAAGTTTTATAAAAAAGGCTCAAGAAACAAACAAAAGTTTTGAATAAGTTAACTTCAGTATTTACTGAATTATCGAAGTTTTCTTATATTTCGCCTAAAGATCATTGTAAACATCGGGTTTGAGTGAATAAGCTTTAGTAGTTACTAAAATTTACTAGATTTCGTATTTCTGAAAACTACCGTTATATGCGATTTTGCCTATTTAAACTACCATCCTTTAACACCTTTTTTTTTTTTAAAATTATAGAAATCGGGTAATGTGGTCCAAAGCTATGCGGATACATAAAAAAGAAATATTGCAACGAATTGATAAAATTGTATCAGAAATTTTAGTTCGGTTTTTGTTCTCAAAACACCACTATCCAATTTCTAGTTATGTAGAATTGCTCGGTAATTCCGAAAATCGAGTTGACTTTTTTTTCAACTGAATACGCTTTCGAGATATTTGCAATTTACCGTTATTCTGCTTAAAACAAAAAGTAGTTCCACTTAATCACGCTTATATTAAAAACCAATTTAACAATCTTAAAAGGAGATGCGGCAAATGAAAGCTAACAAAATTCTCCATAAACCATATATACATCACTTTCCGATAGGATTGATAGTTTCAGACAAATTAATTAATCATTCCAGTTTTTTTTTTATTTTTCTTAATAAAAAATTGGAAAAAAATCAAACTTTAACAGAAGAAAAATTTAAAAAATAACAGGTTCTGTGCCAAATTTTTGCATTTGTGCTGAAGCCTGTTCTGTTAAAAAAAAATCAAGTTACTAATGAAGAAAATCGATTGATAAATAAAGAAATAATGAGTGGTCAAATGAAAATATGCAAAGAGTTTTTATATGAAAAATGAGCAGAAAATCGTGTTACTCAGGTGTACGGGGCGTATGAAAAACAGATTTTTCTTTGCTTAATCAGAAAAAGTATTAATGAACTTCAGTGCATTTACTTTTTACTGAGAATTGTCAAAATCGTCAAAACCAAAGTAGCGGTTTGCGGAGTGCGCCACCTTTGTTCGTTACTTCTTGGAACACAAAAAGCCTAGCTGATATCTACTGCAAAAGTGTTTCCAATGTTGCTTTTCTGCTATAGAAGGAGATTTTTCTATCACGAAAATCCCGGTATTGTCGGGACTTCAAAAATACCGGGATTGACATCCCTAATACATAGGTATGCACGTATTGGAATTAAATGATGCTGAATATGTACATACATACATATATTGTATAATTTGTGTGTGTATTCAAAAAATTGATTAGTAGTTAGAGTTGCACTTGGGTTCGATTCCTGGCGTTCTCAACGCCCAATTTTTATTTTTTTTTAATAGAAGTCCCTCCTCTGCAGGCAATGGTAATCCATCGAGTTTATTTATGCCAAGAGATTTTCTCCGCAAAACTGTAGGTCCCTTCTTTTGTGTGTCAATATCAAGATGAAGGCCACAAATTGGGCCAATTTTTTTTTTTTTTTTTTTTTTTCAAAAATTTAGTTTCTACGCATAGCACTTTCATATGTATGATTGTAGGTGGGTATTGTCTCGAAATAAATGTGCGTACATATTCATGTATGTAAATATGTATTTAATTGCACATATGTGCATATACGCACATACATTGCGTGCGAGTTTCGAAAATAATATAAAATACAGAAAAGCTTACTATATATATATGTGTATATGTATATGCAAGTAGTAGTGAAAATTAAAAAAAGTGAAATATACTGAAAAAATGCAAATTTCATGCGAATGGTAAAAATATTTAATTAAAAAAGTAAGGATAAAAGAAAAAATTTCGCAACGGCATAATTGACATTGGCGTGTTAAACGCAAAATTGCATTTAATGCAATTTTATATTGAAATAATGCAGCTTCGAGCAAAAATTTCATTTCCACGAAATTGAAAGTGAATATGTTGCACACTTTCCGACCAGACAATCGCTATTAACTGCAACACATCAGCTGAACGACGCAAAAAAGGTTTGTAAAACGATAAATTACTTTTTAAAAATGTATGTACGTAGTTTGGAAAAGGGTGGCACATTTTCTATATAAAAAAAAAAAATCACTACAGAATTTTTATTGCTTGGCTGCACTTCATTTGTGGCGCTGAAAATTTAATTTTCAGTCATTAAGCAAGTTGTCCAAACATACATACATATGTGCATACATACATATGTACATACATATGTATAGCATAAGTGAGCGTTTTCCTCGTACTTAACTGCTCTAGATGTTTTTGCAAATTGTTTATAATAAATATATTTTTTAGTAACATATTAAAAAAAGTAAAAACTTTTTTAACCTGGAAATGCAAAATGTATAGACATACATAGCTTACATACATAGCTACAATGCCAAATTTTACTTTTTTAATTATAAAAGTTGTACTACATTTGTTTATAAACTGAGTTGTTTTCGGCAAAGCTAAAGTCGGTAAACGTATACATACAAATTTGGGGACATTTGGGGAAACAACCCAAACCAAAAACCGATGCCACCGCATGTGGTAGGGCTATATACCAATTTTAGAAAATTATAGAGGTACATAGATGTGTCTAAAAGCTCAGAGGAGGAAGAAGTAGTCAAGGATAACTTAGACTAGGCAGACCTAGCTTAGACGAGGTTTCAAAGAACCGAATCCTCATAGAGGCTTTGGACTGAGGCGACAAGATCGGGTGGGTCCATACCGAATGACCAGTGGAACGTCATTTTCGATGTTCCGCTGGAGAACCTCGGAACCCCTCCAGCTTACAAAGACGCTGGTTGGTACCAGAGCCACGTAAAAGTGTCCTGGGGTTAGGTTGGAGGTTGTGGAGTGAAAAGCCATTCCAGTTAGACCAAGAGCAAGGTCTTCGGTTCCGTCGACACATTCAGCACCGGAGAGCATCCTAAGGAGGCTTCATGCGATGAATACAGCCCTACCGGTGGTAGGAGGCTTATACGGGTCGAGGACGCTGATAACCCTTCAAGACAATTGGTTCTGTCCCTAAATAAGGAGTCACTTGAGCTCCGTGAGAGGAAGCAAGGCCGAGTGTATTATGGCCTCGATGAGGAGGATGAACTGCTTTACAGCGCCGGGGAGTGCGAAGCTGACGTAACCGTCGTAGCGATGGAGAGGGTGGCAGATACCTCAGATAAGGGCAATGCAGATCAACCACCATTATTCTAAAGCGATGTGGTACTAATTCAAGAACCGTGGGTTTGCAACTCAAGGGTCTGTGGGTTGGGTGCCACTAAAAACCATAAGGAAGTAACAGACATAATTTTGTGCAGTGAAAGCTTAATCGTGTGGCAAACGTAATCCCCACTGGTGGTCGCGTGAGTTAGACTCGCTTCGCAAATTTTGCAAGGAGCAATTTAATTAGGCCAAAAGACTTAGCTGTGAGCTTGGACGGCAGGAGCACAAGCGGTTACACTGGGCCTACATAAAAGTTCTGAGAGAGGCAAAGAGATATTCGTGGAGAGTTTTCTGTGATGGCGTTGAAGGAGTTTGCGAAACTGTCAGGCTACGAAAAATTCTCCCCAGATCTCCTAACCCGATAGGTTTCTTAAAAAAGCAGGATGCATCCTGGATTCCCGCGGCAAAGGAAACCCTAGAGCTGCTTTTAGATACCCAATTTCCTGGGAACATAGCTTTAGGCGAAAACTCTCTTTTTTAACTTCTTTCTACCCCGTGAACATACGCATCTGGGAAGAAAGGGTTAAATAGGCAACAAAAAGTTTTAAACCTCATAAAACTGCAGAACCAGACGGAATAATACCTGCACAACTAGTTAAGGCACTGGAGTTGTAATTTAAACGCCTGTTTCAAGAAAAATCATATACCGTTGGCATGGAGAAATGTCACGGTCGTCTTTATTACAAAGGCCGGCAAGGCCTCACATACTAGCTCCAAGAACCTTAGGCCCATCAGCCTTTCCTCATTTGCGCTTAAGACACTTGAAAGGATTATTAGCAGCTTCGTTTATATCGAAAAGTCCCTCAGATTTAATTATTTTTGTCTGAAGGCTTTCCTAGGCGCTTTCAACAACGTACTTCCGGGAGCTATTACCGACGTCGCTAGGGCCCTAGAACTGGATAAGTCGCTAGTGAAGTTTATCGGTCAGCTAATCTGCTGCAGAGTAGTGAGGGCGAGGCTGGGAGCATGCGCGATGTCGAGGCTTGTGAAAAAAATTTCCGCACACCCTGTGTGAGTTGATGCAGCGAACGCTTCGGGATGTATCCAAGTGCTCCACTCGCTGTGGCCCAAGCGTCAGCTCAAGCAAGGTGGAGATCGTCCTCTTCATGAGGGGGTACAAAATGCCATAGGTTACTTCACCAGAGCTAAGCGGCGTCCGGTTAAGTCGTGCTGCAAAAGTCAAATTTCTAGGCGTTATTTTAGATTAGAAGCAGAACTGCAAGGATAATATAGTTCAGCGTTATGAGAAGGCTTCTGTCGCCCTCTATACTTGTAAAGGGCCAAAGGCAAGAGATGGGGCCTCAGTCCCCGGATTTGCCGCTGGATATTTATAGCTGTCGTTAGAACAATCCTCCTGGCCTGCCTTAGATAAAGATGTCAATCTCAGCCTTCTCACCAAGGTACAAAGGTCCAGCATGATCTGCATAAACGCAGCGCTCAGAACCACGCTAGTCAATGCACTGGACGCTATTTTAGATCTTCAGCCACTGGATCTGGTAGGAAATCAGAGGCCAGTGCTCTCTGCTGTTCGCTTAAGAGAGGCATCCCAATGACAACCTGGGCTCAGGGACACTCTTGTATATTAAATAAATTTTCTTTCATTCCGAACAGCACAAACCGCTGCGTTTCGATATCCCCAGTGCAGAGAAGTGGAAAGAAGATTTCAACACTACCCCCGATTGTGTAAACATATATACAGCTGGCTCGAAACTCGACGGTAAGATAGGAGTTGGCGTTTTCTCACGAATCCCGGACTACTGCAGCGTATTCCAAGCTGAATGTTCAGCTAACATGAAAGCTGCTGAGAATCTTGGAACCGAAAATGGATGGATGGAAAGGGAGTCTTCATTTCAAATCAAAGCTCTGAGCTCTTTCAAGATTTATTCAAAGATTGCGCTGGACTGCCGTCTATTTCTACAAGAGATGGCCAAGCAGCACAGACTTCACCTCACTTCGGTCTCTGATCATAGGGACATAGAGGGAAACTGCATGGCAGATGAACTTGCAGGCAAGGCACGATAAAGCAGATTCTTCGTGGAAAAGAGCTCATTGCTATGCCTTTTGCCATTTGCAAGCTGCTACTTAGTGAGTTTGTATACAAACAAGCTGAAGAAAGATGGAGTCAAAGTACGACTTGCCGCATTTTCACACAGACTTGGCCTAAATGGGACCGGAAGCGGTCACAAAGGGTATACTCTCTTAGAAGAGAGGTTATATCTAACGTTGTGGATGCTCTAACCGCGCACTGCCTAATAGGTCGAGCAACGCCTGCTGACAAATTTTTTTTTTTTGCCAGAGTGCCAGGCCACTTGCTAAATTTGGTGAATAACCCTATCGCTTCATCGTAATATATTTTGTACAGCTGTGTTATTAAAAAATCTACATAGTTCTAAGCTGCAATCAATTTTGAACAAATTCAAATAAAATAGCTGCACAAAAAATACATTCGACCACACTCATATACTTAGTATATAAAAATATCACAAATTGGATTTTAGTGATATTTGCATACATACAAAAATAATAAAACCCCAAAAAAAAACGTGGCTTTAACATTTCCTCAGGCAGCCATTCAGCAATTTTATTTGCACATGCGTTCAATTTCATCCTCTTCCTCTGCATAATAGCTGAATAATCTGTCCAGTTGTGCCACCAAAACGGAGTGTATAAGATAGTATAGTATATCTTCTTGCAATTCACTTTTTTCGTATCAAAATTTCAAACGGAAAAATGCATTAAAATTCCATTTTGAATGCCAGTTGGTTCAATGCACAGCAAATAATAAAAGAAAACAAAAAAAATAAAATAAACTCGAGTGCAGCGAAAAGAAAAGAATTTCGCAGATTGAATAGTAAAACGCGTGCGCCGCTACTCAAAAAGGTGCCATGGCTGCTGCTGTGGNAAAAAAAAAAAAAATAAAATAAACTCGAGTGCAGCGAAAAGAAAAGAATTTCGCAGATTGAATAGTAAAACGCGTGCGCCGCTACTCAAAAAGGTGCCATGGCTGCTGCTGTGGCTATATACCGCATACATGCATAGAATCAAAAACGCACACGCACACACACACTCATGTATACAGATAGAATAGCTGCCACAACACGCGCATCTTCGCGTGTTACCACAGAAGCCAACAAAAAGTAGCATAAAAAGGAGCAAAATCAAAACGGAAAATGAAAACAATGCCAAAAGCACGAAAAGAATGGCAATGACTAAAGTGGTCGTCGACGTTAGTGCTAGCGGTAGGAATGGCAACAGCGGGTGGGGGCTGTCCGGCTTCATCGTAGTACATATTTATGCACGAATGCATTGGCCAACAACGGCACGCAACAGCCGCTCAATCACAGCCAAAAAGGGAATAAGACGGAGAAAATATATATGTAAGTATATTTGATAGCCGCAAGAATTTCTGTTGCCTTGCGGTGCTGTGTTGCAAATTTCCGCACAAACACACACACACACACACACACACCGACTAACTCGCAGGGCGTAGAAGTGCAGCAAGTGGCTATGGGCTCACTGTGGCATGCAGCATGGTCAAATGCTTTTTAATTAAAAAATCACCATACCTAAACCGCAAACACAGAAGGGTGTTTGTGTGCGCAGAAAGTGGATGCAGACAAATGAAAATAACAAACTGCATGAGGATGGCAAAAGAAGAGAAAAAAGCAAAACAAAGAATCTACATAGATACTTATGCTGCGTGGCTTTGTTATTGTTATGAACCTAGCCATAGTTGATTGTTTGTGTTGCTGTAATTGTTGCCAATGCTGGCCAGCAAATATTTTGCTCGTTCAAGTCGAAAGTCCAAGTGGACACCCATCAGCAAGCAACACGTCAGCCATTGCCGTAGATTCGCACTGCTATGGCCACCTTCCCGTCTCCCTTTCCTTAAGTCATCCACTTACATACATATGCAACCACTATGCGCCACGCCCACCCTCTTAGTGTGGTCGCATTAATGGTTGTGGCGTTGTGGCGGTTTGTTTGCGCTTTGATGCGTGACACGCAGAAAAAAATAAATATGAAAAGCATTTTAAAAAATAAGCGTACATTGTGTGGCAACAACAACAACAACAACAACAACAAGGCTAAAATGCAAAATCTGTTGCGGGCGTACATAGCGTGGAAAACGAAGCAAATGAAAAGAAAAGGAAAAACAAAAGATAAAACCAGCCCGCGTTGGCGCCTCCAACAACAGGAGCTAGAGCAGCAACAGGGGGGGGGGCAGCAGCAGCACTAAAAAATATTGAATTGAATAACATTCCGCTAACTTTAATTGAAATGCCGTGACTACATACATACATACATATGTACAAGTACATTCATCCCATTTTTATTGGAGCAGCATGAATTGAGTGCGTTGTGAAAAAAATTGCACAAATAATAGAAAAGAACATAAGCAAACAGTGCAAAGAAATGAATAGAAAATTTGTGAAAATTGTTTGCCATGGCAAATTTACGTTAGAGATGTAAAACTAACTAATGAACGCCTAACCACTGACTGAGGCAGCAGTTTGATAGCTCTGACTGTACATATGTATGTATGTACATATATATGCGCGTTGATTGCTGATTGCCTTTGATGGCCAGCTATCATTCGACCTTGATATATGGATGGATGTGTGTATATGTAGGTACGAATGTGCGCAAAGAAAACACACACACACACATATACATATTATTCGCTAGAAAGTCCATTTCAAGGCCAATACTTTCACCTCGGTTTATATTCAGGAGTACAAAGTAAAATTTCTTTTGACGCGCTCAGCTGTCATTATTAAAGCTGCAAATGTCTGTAGTAGCATTAGAGCAAAAAAACAAAATTTTAATATTATTGTTGCTTCCGGTATCTAAATTGTAAAAAAATATGCAGTTTGCTTATTTTAATATCATAGCTGGCATGAGTGCAATGGGGTATGGTCGTTTTTTTGGGTATGCAGTTAGAGTTTCACGGCTATACTCTCAATCCCGACTCCTGCGTCCTTGTTCGCGCACCATGGGCAACTTGAGAAACCCACGAGCGAGATGCGGTAACCAATCCGAGTGGAGCTTTTGTTCACAGCAGAAAGAGGGGGATCTTAGGTGAGACCACTCCAACTTGTTCGGTCTAAGGGCTCAACGAAGTCTGCATCGTTTTTTTCTTAGCAGTAGCAGTAGCGGGCATCTATCTTGGAGCAAGCCCATCTCTCGCCCATCTATGCCCATGTCTCGACGAAGAAAAGGACGGAGTGTGTAAAAGAATAGCTTATATGAGCGCTTGGAGTGCTTGGCTACTTTAATGTTAGGTTGGGCAAGGAAGGGATCTTTGGAACCATCGTCGGAAAATTCTTCTTTTGTGACGAAATGTCCGACAATGGACTAAGACCGATAGGCTTCGCCGGGGCTCGAAACATAAGTAGTATGCAGTACTAGGTTCAAGCATAAAAATATTCTGCAGACTACGTGGCTGTTTCCAGCCTTTCCCTTGTAAGAACAGCAATGGCGACCTAGTGAGCGATGTCCAGAACATACATAAATTATGGAGGGAACACTTTTCCACCCTACTGGATGGGAGAAGTAAGACAGAAGTCGAACCGAATGTCGTTAGAATGGACACCGAAGCTCCAGCTCTGAAAGTATTCAACTCGGAACCCGCTGGTGGCAGCAGAGGAAATGGGCGACCGCCACTACGATAGAAAGACTAATGAAAGGCCTCCTCTGCTATGGAGAGACCAGGTAGAGAAGCAGTTACTGACTGAAAAATTCATCGAAAACCCAATAAAGCCTTAGACGTTAAGAACCGTTAACCAAAAGCGCAGTGATGATTGCCATTTCGGTGCTTTGATTGTTTCGAAACTTTTCAATTTCGAGTTAGTTCTTTATAGCACCACTCTTGTACATAAACGAGCAAAAATTTTCAAGTTTTGCCACTCCTTTTTTTAAAAATACTGCTGACCTCTTAGTAACTGAGGCAAAAACAGTAAGCACGCTTCATTTACAAGGACGAACAGGTTTGAAAATGCGCTTTTATTTTATTGTATTTTATTTTTCTTTTTTATTTGCTAATAAAGTGAGGAGGATGAAATTTATTTGAACATAATTTTTGCAAATTTTTAGGGATATTCAATGACAAAATCCTAAAAGTACATTTTCCGTACGTATTCGTTTTTACGGACCAAAAAAAATAAATCCTTTTATTTCCGCAGAATTTTAAATTTTATTTGATACGCACATTGTTATTCCATATCGTACTGAATTTTTTAAGTTTTTTGTTTTTGTTTTTGAATTAATCATATTTTTGAAACTTCACAGTTCTTAAAACAAATTCAGACATCAAAGAGAAAACTAAATAAATATGTATGTAGGTATGCACGCAGTTTTACTAAATTTTGCGCATAGTTTCGCGAATGTATTAATTTTTGTGTGTGCAAAATTTGCTTTCGCACGATGTAATATAGAACTTAAGGAAGCTACATTTTATTTTCGTTATTAATTTAAACTCATAAAAATTACGGAATATACCAGTAATTAATATTTGTTATCTCCTGGCGAGTTCGTGTTCTCGTAGTCTGCAATTTTTCCGCTTAATATACATATAAGTAAATTTTGCAGTAAATAAAATACTTTGAAGACTCCACTGCGTATGAGCAACCTTTCAATAATAGCATTAAATATCCATTAATGCAGATGAATATGCGACGCTCAATCAACAGGCAAAACATTAATGTGTTGTAAATTAAGCTCACACTCAGGCACACATACACATGGAAATGTTCTTGTAAGGCAACTACAACAACAACAACAACAACCACTAGCTAGCGCTCGAGTAACGGTGTTGAGAGCATATCTGCAACGCGTTTATTGCAATCAGCCGCATGTGCATTCAACCGAACAGCTCATTACATTACTTATCTACATACATACATAAAAATACGTATGTACATACAGATGTGTATGCACACACACCCTATCTAAAAGGTTAATGCATAATATGGGCGCATACGAATTTGTATACTCTGTACTTACATACTTATGTACATATATGCAGTGGAGTAAGGCCACGTAAAGTGTATCATGAAAATTTCGCTAAGCTATGGATTTTTGGGAAAAAGCTACAAAGAGTATTAAAGTATAAAAAAAATAAAAAATTTAAAAAAAAGAGCGGACCCGGCAAATATCGTCCCGCTTAAAAGATTTGTTTTTTATTTAAACCCATTGATCCAACATTTTCACCAACAATTCACGTTCACGATTTCCAGTGGGCGTGAGAAGACACGTCTTGCATTGGCATTACATTCCATTACAGCTGCGTGTTATTCTCGTGCCTGAGTTCGTCTGGCATGAATTCGCGACGAATACACTCCCTTAAGCTCGAAACTAAACTTAACTTGGACGCTTTGCTGAGGGGTTAATCGTGAAATGATCTCGCCTTGTATTTTTAATCAAAATTCTTTTTCTTGTACAGAAAATGTAAGTAGAACTGCTATATGGGAAGGCATCCCATTTTCTATAGTAGATGAAGATTTCTAAATAAAAAAGTTAAATAAAATAGCCGATATTTTTATAGTTTATGAAAAACTAATTTTTAATAAATAATAAATATTGGATTTTTTTTTTTTAATATTTGCATATGTAAGTATACGCCAGCATAACTAAATACTTCATAATTTTATACCTTTTCAAAAATCTTTGACTCAGTGATATTTTCGTGGTACACTTCACGTGGCCTTACTCCGTAATAATATGTATAAAGATATGTCATTGTAATAATGGCAAAAATGCTGATGTTGCTGATGACAGTTGCAGCAGAAATTTAATTTATGCCGCATTGTCATCCACACATGGTACAAATGAACGTGTAAGTGCGTGTATGCACACAAATACTCGTATGTATAGAAGTGTGCATATGTGTATGTGTAGTCATGCTGTGCGGTCGTTTTAAATTACGAAGTGCTGGATGAGAGTGTGTGTATTGAAGGTTGAGAGGTGAATATGCAAACATTATCTTTCATTGTCGATGCGGATGTGCACTTCCTTGCATTATATTATGTATGTAAACATACATATAAATATATGTATTCAGCTTTACTCAATTTTATTATATTAAATTACTTAAAAAATGTAAGTGTATGTATTGATTGCTTATCGAACGTACTTAGTTAGTTTAATGAGCAGTACAATTATTGCGTGAACATTAAAGTAATTAAACGAATCATGTCAAGTATTTTCTAGGCCAAACCCGTTAACAAATAAATACAGATGTATTATGTTTTACGAATAAATTCGATATTAGCATACTTATTTCAACCAAAATTAATTTACGCCACTTATCGACACTGCACTCGGTAGAATGGCACGGGCTACTGGCATTCTTATATCTAAAAAGCATTGCGTTTCTAAAATTTATTGCGACTATTCCACAAAATTTTCATTGATATTTTAAAAAATAAGTTAGAGATTCCAAACAAGGATTGTCAAAATACAAAAGTCACTACAAATCTTCTTCCAGCATGACTGAATGGGAGATTTCTTAATAGAAAATAAAAATCTGTGGGAAAGAAAACTCCCAGAAAGTATAAAGAAACCGACCTTCTTTGAAAAAAATGTTTTAAACAATCCAAAATCCTTTCTAAAAAAATCAAACATTGATATGGTACAATTTTAATGGAAGCTATTGCAATAGCCAATATGGGCTTAAGTGTGGTTTCTGTTTGTTTTGTTTTGTTTTCAAATAATTTCGATAATAACATAATTAATAAGATAATCAATAAACATGGAAAAAAATTTTAAGGAAAAAGGGCAAGCGAATACGCTTTACTTTATATGCAACCGCCGCAATACTAAGTACGTACCTACGCAAATCTTACGAGGTTGAAAGTTTTTTCGACAAAAAAAAAAACGTGTTTTAGGTCGAAAATGGTGGTACACCTATCCTAGAAAATTAATTATCTTCGGTTTTGAAAAAGAAAAAAATTCCATAGTGAAATTTTATTTAAATGAAAACTTAAACAAGATATACAAATGTACGACTAACCACAAGTGCTCATACATATGTATACCCGTAGTTGCGTATGTAACGCATACGCCTCGTAGCACCATAAGCAGTCATTTAACACGTTTACACGCACACCTCAACTTAAACGTCATATCATTTAAAAGTAAATAAATATTGACGTTTAAAATTTTTACACAGTACTCTTTATGCAGATATTTATAACAATTTTAGAATGAATGTCGAGTGTGCCAATAAAAATTGTAAAAATGAAAATTTATTTTCTAAAAATAATAGGAAAAAATAACTCCTCAATGTAATTCTTTTCACTTGGTGGCACACAAGTTTTATTGCACTATATTCGTTCCTTTTGGCAAAAAAAAATATTTTCATCGTTTAATTTTTAATTTTGAAGTATTTAAAATTATTACATTTAAAAAAATGGTAACATTTGTAAAATTACAGAATAGCTGCTAAAGAAATTATGCATGCTGCCATGTTTTTAGTTTGGTGACGCACTCTAGAAACTTCACAGATATGTTGTATTTGATGTCAGCCTCCTTTGCCTCTAATTATTAGAGTCTATTATGAACATTCCATTTGAAACCTTCACAAAGTTATTAAAAAAGGCAATCATAATTTTTTCGAGAGACATGTACTTACTACGGTACTTTTTCACCTAAACAAATGTTTTAAGGCTAAAATTGTTCAAATAGTAGATTTGGTTTTTGTTGTACTCATTTCTGGAACTCAATTGATTGAAATACATGAAAGAAGAATGCTTTAGGGTTTTTTTTTTTGTGAGAGAAGGAAGTGACATTAAAAAAACAACTCGTGAGATTTGCTCATATGTTTGTACCAGGGTTGTTGCGAATATTATTCCGAAATAAAAGTCTTTTCCGGATAATAAACAAACCGCTTATATAGCTTTAAAACTGAAATGTCTAAACGAGGAAAGCCACATATTGAAAAATATTTTAACAAAAATTGTTCATTAATTACCATAGAACAAACCTTGTGTCAGGTGTATGCATTTCTTTAGTATTAAATTATAAAAAAAATATAAATAGAGGTATTTTGTTATTTCTGTTTAAAAGCTAATTCAGTCCTCTTTCATATGATACCAAATTTGTTTCATTTGGACAGGCCGTTTGTTTATTATCCGGAAAGGACTTTTATTTTGGAATAATATTCGCAACAACCCTGGTTTGTACTATACATAGCTTGCCATCACACAATTATTCTTTAACTGTGCCAAATTTGTAGGTGATAATAAATAAGTTAGCTTATTTTAAGAAAAATAATTGCTCACAACTTTGCTTTGCATACAAATAAGCTGTCAACGATATTTGAGGTAAACTGGGATTAGCAACACTTTAACACAAAAGCATGGAGTTTTTGTCATCAAATATTTAATGAATTAAACAAAGTACTTAAATAGTGAAATTTCACAATAAAGGCGTGATTGACTTACATTTCAAATTAAACATCCTCAAAAAAAGAGATAAGCAATTCTGTTTAAGAATGTTATATTTCAAGCAAGAATTTGTTAATGTTATTTACTTTCGCATCTGATACAAATATAATTAGAGTTGCCTAGTCATATTTACCTAAAAATATTTACAGTTGTCTAGTCATATTTACATAAAAAATACGAAATGGTGATAAATAAACTAAGCAAACTGCTTCAACGCTAATCAAGTTCTTACGAATAATGTTGGAAAGAGCTTGTACCCACCCAGTAATTATGGCTCTCAAAGAGAACTAACAGATATCACAGAATGATTCCATTCCCAAAAGGCAATTAGCGATCCTTCCCGTGCCAACTCCTCAGCGGCAACGACAAATAGATGCGAAAAACCTTCAGAAAGGCCGAAAACATTCTTCAAAAAGTTGTCCACGCCATATTAGAATGTTTACGCCACCCAGAATGTTTACGATGCACCTGGACGGGAGCTCAAACGAAGCAACTTTGCAGTAAGTGATAAATAAATAAAACTTTCCAAGAAGGATTTGAGATGTTTTAATATATATAAAAACCAGTTCGTCTAAGTAAATGTGAAAAAACTTGCCATGAGGCACATACCCATACAAAGAGAAGAACAAGTAAAGAGCAAATTGGGGAAGGTGCTGGAGAATATAGACGGAAAAATAGCAATAGGTAATCTTATGTATATACTAGTATGTTGCAAGTGATGCTAAAAGAACTAGACTGTTGGAAAGGACTACTATAATGCCCGGAAAATATCGTTCCTTCACCCAAAAGCTCGACTTTAAATTTACGGTAAAGCTTAACGAAAAGGTATTGGCGGTAAGTGATGAAAAACTACATACGTACTATAAGCAAATATCATCTCTTATGCATTGATCTTCATAAAGTTTGAACGACAGTTCGATCGAATATGTCTGGACGGGAATAAAGCTGAGACTTGCAGGAAAAGATGTAATGAACACTCGATAGCTCTAACTGTAAACCAATTCTTTTTTGGTTAAACCTAAGAGCAACGATCTGGCAATATGAGTTAAAATTTATACTGCTAGGCCAATTCATTCAAAGTTCAACGGCACTCAATAATGGATTTTACATTGGCTATGTGTGAGTCCAAAGCTTTCACGGATGCATGCTCTTCAGAGAGGATTATTATAGATAAACGGAGTGTTCTCTCTGCTGTCATGATTATTTTTAAAGGACTTCGAAATTTGTAAAATTTGATTACTTCAAAAAATTATTAAAATAATTCAGTGCAACGTGAAGTAAGAATAAATAAAATAGAATGGGAAACAATTAAAATTGTTTGGTTCATTTAAAACTTCACCCTTGAATATGCACGAAAATTTCAATTATGTAGTTATTTTTGGAAAGGTATATGTAAAGGGCTAATAGGTATGCCATCACAACCTCGAATTTCGTCCTTATAACTTTAATAGTTTAACATAAAAAGTATAAATATAGGCATGTTTTTAATACCTATTCGTCCTTGTGTACCAAACATTTTATTGCGTAAACAGTTTTCTCATACAAATTTTGACTGGTGACTTAAGCGGCGGTGAATTCAAAAATTTACATAGTTTACGAGGCATTTCCTGAATATTTTTAGATACTATTCCAGCGCCCGTTTGTTTTTTAATAATCAAAAATAAAAGTGGTTTTCGGTGTTAGCTTTCTAAAAAAATAGTTGTTATTCCCGATTTTTATATAAAATAATGCGCTATTTGAATGGGCACCCCTTTTATTTATTTTTATTTTATTTTTTCATGTGGCACCGGCCCCTAGGTCAGCGGCTAAGTAGCCTTTGCTTAAAAACGGACCTGGTGCGCCCTTACAATTATCTTTCGCCATTTCAACTCCTTGAGCTATTACAGCTCGTTCACGGTTTTAATCCACATAAGCGGAGAGAATACTGCTCCCAGTGTAGAGTCCTGTTACATACTCCCCCAATTACCGCACCCCCTAGTCCTGACCTCACCGCCATGCAGGTGAGCAGCAGGTGGATGAACCTCTCAGGGACCTGTTTGTCTGTAATCAGCCTTCCAACCACTCTATATAATCTAATGTGGTTGAGGTAAATAATTGAGCTCGGGAGTATGTTAAGAGCAGATCTATCGTCACAGCAGGCGATAAATGATTGGTTGACGCAGAGTCTCAAGTTTTCAAATTTAATAGGCTTATTGAAATAAAGCTGCTTGATGTAAGTATGTGTGTAGCTGGCCTGGAGAATTATAACCTCCTTGCTTCTTATGAAGTCCTAGAACTGGGCGCAGTATTAAATGCATATATACATATTTACAGTGTGACCAGTAGCTGAAACGGAAAAGCTGAAACCGTTACCAATTATAACTTAAAGTATAAAGATTTGGTTTAAAAGGCAGCTACTCTATTATACGGCCTTTGTTTTGCCACAACACGCTTAAGTCTCTTTGCAAAACTGTTGTATGCGGCACGCACCATGCCCATCGGTATATTGTCCTATAAGTCGAGGATGACTACTTTAAAATCCATACAGAGTTTGTATGTGTAATCCCTAAGATTCTGCTGCATATAACCCAAAATGCAAATGTCTATGGGATTACAGACAGCTGAGCTCGGAGGCCATTCGTCCTTAAGAATAAAAATTTTTATATTTTTTTTTACAATTTTAGAACATGTGTCTGCTATAGCGACATATGTTGCAACCACCGATATAACACTTATTTACTATGTCCACTGTTTAAGTAATATTTTCATACGTTGTTTAGAAGAAAAATAAATCCCGTTAACTAAGTTGATTTTATTGACAAGTTTTGTATGAGCATATACTGGACACACTGTAACTCCTCACATTTTTAAGCCTTCAAAATCTTTGTAACAACTTTCAAATTGACATGTTTGTGTTAGAAGGGTTTTACTTAAATGCATTGCTTAGTTGTTACTTTGAAATTATTATGATTTGATTGACACGAAAGTTAAATGACTAACACTTATTATTGTTTGCTTTAAAGTAAAATATTTATTAAATAAACAGAATTTTCATATTTATGTGCATTGTTGTTGCTCCTTCGCACATTTGCGTGAGATTTTCATTGTAATTTATGGTAATTAAATATGTTTTAATAAATAGAGTAGAAATATTTATGGAGCGTAAGCCGAGCATATTTGCAAATGCAACAAAGAACATAAAAGATGTGACAGACATTTACAGTAATTAATCAACTATTTTATATTTGGGCAGGACACTTAAATATTTATAATTTGGATATGGATGCTCATACATAAATATGTTCTGTGTCGGAATGGTTTCTGTGTTAGCTTGCTTGCAGGTAACATCTAAATATTCTAAATATACGAGTATATTATAACAATACAAACACTTGCTTCAAACTTGTTGTTCATACACACTTTATTATCACCTTAGTTTAGTTTGTGTTTTTGAACTGCAAATGAAACTTTATAAATTTAATTTTGTTGCAGATTATTTTAATTTTGAAATTGTTTGCAAAGCTTTTGGAAACCCACGTACTATATTATGTCCATATGTATGTATATAAAAAACTACAAGTGCTAAAACATGTATGTACGTACGCAAAAGTTTTGTAATTGTATGAGCTCACAAGTGCATAAAAAATATTTAACAAGCTTTGAAAATGTGCATGGCTTTGGAAGTGTGATAACAGAGTGCTAACAGTTATTATGTGTGCAAATTTAAACTCGTCGAACTAGTGCAGCTCTATAAAAGATATGTATTGGTATGTAACTTACCATTATTGCAGAGAAAAGAAGTACACAGTACGCTCGTCTGTGGGAAAACATCTTAACTAAAATAAGTAATTTTTAAATAAAAAAATACAGCCGACTTCAATGTTCATATAAAAACTAGCAAATACCCGGCGTACTTCACTGCGCCTTAAAAGTATTTTTATGTTGATACTCCCTCACAAAACTCTTATGACATAATACATAAAAGATAAAATACATTTAAAGAGCTTTATGAAGGGTGATCTTCATCCAAAAACTGATTTTGATTTATGAGGCATTCTTAATTTTTAATAAATGTAGGTGTTAGTTAATGTGTATATTTTCAAAGGTGTTTAGAATTAGTTAGGTATCGGCTTTCTCCTTGAAAGTTTTCAAAATTAAGTGTGACAGTAAACTTACTTAAATCACTTTAGTTTAACAACAGCATTGTGCAATACAATTTTTGAAACAGGTGACAACCCCATGAAAAATATTTTCCGCAGCACACTTTCCTAAACCTCTTCAGTTTGATACCATATTGGAATATTTAATTTATCTTATGAATTAAATTAAATAAAAATTTTCAAACAGGTTGCAACCTTCCACAAAAATCTTTGCGGCTGCAAGCCTTCTTAAACCTATTTAGATACTTTACCTTATCAATTTAAACGGGTGGCAACTCTCTATTTTTCCTTCCTAATGCATGAAAATCCTAACCTCAAAAAAATCACCCGTTATATTTTAAGTAAGACCTCAAGCAATACATCGGTGAAAACTGCATTCGAGTCCATGCATTAGTTTTCGAGTGATGGAATTGTACATTAGGGTGGTCCAAAAATTCATGTGAAAAAGTAAAGTCGTAATTTTTAAGCTTTCACCCCCAAGGATTTTTCTATACCGAAAAAATATACCCCTATTTTTTTATTTTGAAATAAAAAAATATTTAGAAGTAGCTCAAAGCGCCCAAAATCTGCCACGTATTTGATATGGGGGAAAAACAACATTTCGTAGAAATGGTATAGAATTCTTAAAAATCAATCTTTTTCTATCGGAAAACTCTGTTAATCTGCAGGACATTCCCAGTAATAATACCCAATTGTTTAGTTAATCATTTTTTCATCGCAACTATGATTTATATGTCCGCCAAAAACCCAAAAAAAAACCCGAAAAATGCAATTGGGGGAATTATTGAAAGTCTCCTGAAGAGAACCAGGGTTTTGCGATTGAAAAAAATATTGATTTTCAAGATTTGTATACCATTTCAACGAAAAATTATTTATTTTTTGCCATATAAAAATACACGGAAAACTTTGAGCGCTTTGAGCGGCCATTTGATTTAATTGATTAATTTCCCTAAGCGTTTGCCTTTAGAGCATAATTCGACTTTACAAATTTCACGCAAAATAAATCTTAGCGGAATATTAATCGGTATTCTTCGCAGGATTTCAATCTAAAACATCAGTTGGAATATTCAAGATAAAATAGCAGTATAAGAATTTTCTCCTATCCTCAAGCAAACGAAAATTTAAAAGTAAGCAACTTAACTTACACGAAAGCATTTGTTCCGTGAATTTGCGTTTTTCCTCTGTCTTAACTGTCTGTGGTGCCCATTTCCAGTTAGTACCCAAGTGGAGTGGGTCGCAAAGCATTAACTACAAATGTCTCACAAAAATTTACAAATTTGTTCACTATTTATGTAGTTTTTTTTTGATATACATATACTATGTATAAATGTTGTTGCCTTCCTCTCCCTCTTTTGCGAAAAACTATGGTAAATCTCTGCTTTATTTATTTTTTTTCTGTGCACGGCATAAGTGCCAAGACAGTTTAATTTAAACTTTTAAAAAATTCATTTCACGCATGTCACACATACAAATTCCCAGTCATTCTTCGCGCTCAATGGTGTTGCTATTACTCAACACGCATTTTTAACACTCTCTTCAACCACATAGACCCCGCACACTACAGAGTCTTTTGCACTTGTGTGATATCCACAGTATTTTCAATATTCGTTTTTTATTTAAATATTTGTTTGTGCAAGAGCTACCGCGGTTAATAAGCTGAAAACTTTTTTAAGACTCCAGAGAAGGGGCGTAGCGATAGGGATGTGGCGGGAAAACGTTGAGTGTGGTAAAGGATGCAGATATGCAGAGTTCTGAAAATCTCCACATGTGGCAGCCACATCACTGTCACGACATCAGCGACATATTGCACTCTGCAAAAGTATCATAGGGTGACGCTGACAGCCCAGCAGTGATTGGCACACGCACCTATACACGTATATTATCTATACGTATACTCACATGTAAGAGTACCTACAGATGTACATATGCACGCAGTATGAAATCACGCGGAGTTCTTTGGACTTGTTTACTCTTTAGCTGCCATTAAACGCACCCATACGCGCTTATAGACACCACCGTATGTACATTTATATGGTGCATTCCAGCTCTAATCGAGCACGATTGGGCTTTTGCATGTCCGATTTTTTTTTTAAATTTTTTATATTTTAGTACCAATTGGGACAGGCCACCTTGATTCTTTTATTTATTTTAATTTTTGAAAAAATAAACATTTCCCTTTTTGGGAAAATTTTTTTTTAACTTTTCGTTTTCAAAACGCAGTTTCTGAAAATCATCTAACAATAATAATTCCGATAATAAGATCTATTTTTTAGAATTTTAAAATTTATGTAGAATTAAAAATTTTTTCAACTCAGCGCCAAGAAATCAGACTATGCAAATCAAATCCATTAAATAAAAATATATAAAATACTAATACTGCATTGTAGAGGAACAAAAATTTTAAATAAAAAATTACGAAAAAACTTGGATATGCAAAAGCCAAATGGTGTGCGAATTCGGCTGGAATGCCCCATGCACAAATTCCTATACTTACGTATACAAATACATATATGCACACTCAGTAGTGTCCGTTAAATGTGACACGTGAATTTTTTTTTATCGTATTATTGCAAAATAATTTTCACTTTTCTCTTTTAACTTCCTTTGCGATTTTACGGATTTACTTTGATATTTTTTTTATTTGGCCAGCGCCTTTGCACTTGCCATGCTTTCAGAAATTTGTGCATGCGTTAATTTCTGTTCATTTGCTTTGGGTTGCTGTTTTTGCATTAATCACACACTTGACACCAACAGCACCGCCAACCCCGACATTACAAATTTGCCTCCATTGCTCGCGGCTCTTGCCTGTCGGCGGCTGGTGGTGGTTGGTTGGTTGGTTGGTTGGTTGGTTGCCGGTTGTTCGTTTACGGCTTCTGCCGCAATCTTGGTTGGTGTTGACTTTTGCATATTGCTGCAAATATTTTGCATACTTTGCATGCTTCGCCTTATGACTTGAGTGACGTGTTGCACTTGCAGTTGCCGCTGCCGCTGCCGCTGCCGGCTGCCGCTGTTGGTTGCAAAAGCCATTTCAAGTACACATATGCACATACATATGTGTGCAAGAGTGGCTGTGTGTATTTACATATGTATATGCGAATGTTGTGAAAATGTTTTGATTACAAGGCAAAAGCTCAGTCGTGCACTTTTAAGCAGTTGGCAGCGTGTGAAATGCGCTTGTGCTTTTATTTAAAAGAAAAACTTCATACATAAGTGTACACTGTGGCATGTGAAATGTAAAAATAATTATGAGTTGCAAAAGGCCAAAACAAAAACTTTTTTGTGCAAATGAAAGGACATTGGATTCGTATAATTGCTTCATTTTGGTTACTATACCAGGGGATTGTTTTTAATTGAAAACTTTTGTGGAATTGGAAAGGGCGAAGTTATGGCGATTATGAATGTTCTTCATTTAGAGGTTTCCACTCTTGCCTCTTATAACAGTTTTTTGTTTTGTGGAGAATGCATGCAATTACAAAAAATATAGGTACACAAAAATAAAGATAATAAACTAGATTTCTGTGTTAAAAGCTTGGTTATTCTTTGGCTATGTATGTACTTACAGCGCAAATGTATAACTAACCACTCTTAGTGATTGCCCCCGGAACGGTTTGATCTCGAATGGTATTTTTAATTCTGCTGCCAAAAATTGTCCATACTAAATATTTGGTTTCAGATTATTTAATCAGACTTGCGATGCTTGCTCCTCGTAAAATTCTTCTCTTATTACTTCAAAGCTAGTAAGGAGTGCAACGAACATTGGATTTATTACTGCTAAAAATGTTGAGCACCTAAGTTCGTTGTAATCTCTTTTTTTTGATATGATTTTTTATTAAATTTAAAACCTTTTCTAGTTAAATAAATATGCTGAAGAAAAGAATCGAGCAAATTTTTTATAACTCCAAGCAGGAGAGTGCATGCACATGCATATGAGTTCATTCGTCGTAGTATTTAAATTATTAAAAATGTACGCAAATGCAATCTTATTATTCCTTATGCATACATACATACATACTTTCAGTGCTTGCGTATGAGTACAATAACTACATATGTATGTACATACATACATATGTACATTCCATGTGAAGTGGATGAAAAACCCGTACTCAAAATAGACATAACACTATATAATGCTGCTACTGACGTTTACTTGACTAGAACAAATTTACACCGCTCAAGTGTGTGCTATGTACAGACGAAAGTCTCACTGCAGCGCACAAAACCCACTAGCTTACTTACTTACGAAAATTTATTTTAGTTCAATGCTTGCTTTTCACAAGTATGTATATGTAGTATACTCACTTTTTTCACCTTAAACGAGAATATTTTGCACACTAATATTTCTTACAACCGTATGTCTTGAGCACCTGAAATGCCCCCCGATCAAATGTTCATGCGTATGTGCACAGGTGCTACTTTGTTTTAGTTTCGCTAAATTCATATTAAATATATTTAGTGTAGGTTAGTACATTTAGGTAGGTGCTGGTGTATATGTGTACTTTTTGGCATGAGCGCGCGCGCTCTTGTGTGTGTATGTGAGTATGTGTCAGAGCTTACATAGGTGCGGTGAACAATTTCCGCCATTACTGTTGTTTACAATGCACTTCAGCGCGCACTCAACGTCATCGCGAATTCATTCATACACTCGCTTGAGTCAGTCAGCAGCCAGAAGCAAGCAGCAAGCTGCAAGGAACTAACAGTTAGCCGCCCGCCACCTGCGATAGTCATTGTCAAACAAGCACACAGCATCAAGAGGCAAAAGCTATAAAAGTGCAAACATACCTACATACAACTAGTGTACCCAACAGCAAAAAGTTTTACTTCCGAAAAAAGTAAGCGAGTTAGAAATAGGTTGCGGGCAGGGAATGAGTTAATTTCATTGTAAAAGAGGAGGAGAGTAACCAGTACTTGAAAATTATTATGATGGATTGCAGGAGAAGATGCAGTTAACAAAAACTAAACAATGCCAAATTCTTTAATAAACAAAAAACAAACAATTTAAGTTTAACAAAAAAATTTTGATCTGTGGCTTATAAAAAAAATAATAAACATTAAATAATAATAATAATACATTGGCGCTTATACATATTTTAGTGTTTGGCCGAGCTTCTCCTCCGAGTTGTGGCGTGCGCCAGTTTTACGCCAACTCCGAACATCGATTGTATTTTTATGAGAAGCTGACTGCTGTTAAGAAAGAACCTTTTTTCTATTGTTTTTGCGATGTTGCTAGATCGGGGCTTGAATCCAGGCACTGCGGAGTGGAAGCGCGCACTGTTATAGCCATTACTTGTTAAAATGTCGCATCCCTATTTATTTTTCCGCTACTGTATACATGAATGTGTTGTCAATATACATTAATTTAATTAACAATTTACGATGAATTACAATATATTTTATATGCTCCCTATTAATTTTTCAAAAATAATTCTTTTAGTATTTTTATAAATATGAAATATTCTATTTAATACGCTAACATAAATTTTTCAACTGATTTTAAAACCAAGAACACCATTGGAAAAGTATTTTTCTTTAGATGAGGTATGTTTTCAAAATTGGTTGAAAATTACGGCTAAAATCGTCGTTTAAAAATTTCCATATTTGTATATATTTGCTGCTGCAACTTGTTCAATTTGAGTTGATAAAGTTGACGGAAGAAATAAATGATAACGATTAAGACAACGAAGACAAAATTGAAAATAAAGACGAGAATGAAAGCAATGAGACAAACATAAGGATTATGGCAGGTGAAAGGGTAAGAATATTAACTGAAATTTTTCGATAGGAACCGAAATAAATTCAGTCATAGAGGATTTAGTTCGAATCATCAAAGTTTTTAATTATCGAAATTTATCGAGTTATACCTGTTTAGTGAGTTATCGCAACGTATCGAATTATTCAAATTAAATATTTATTGAATTGTCGAAATTTATAAACACCGAAAATGAGTTGTCGAAATTTACGGATAGTTATCGAGCTATAAAAATTTATGGGATTATCGAAATTTGCCAAGTTAATGAAGCCTGTGTTCAGAAATGCATCAAGCCAAAAAATGTGTGTGTTTTATTTCATATAATTATTAATACATTGGCTCAAACAAATGACCACGTGTTGATTTTTTTTTTAATATTCGTAATGGTTTTCGAGATTTTTGCACTTTTTTCCATATAATCATGAACTTATTATAAAATAAAATGCGGGAGACCGTTAGCAACAAAATTTCAAAAGATCAACGCCAGTTTTTGTAAATTACACTTGTTATATAAAAAAACCGCCAAAGCAGTCTTCAAAAAAATATTCTCAAAAATCAACGCGAAGTTTTAACTGGTTGCATATTGCACTTCATTAGACTACAATTTTGTAGGCTATAAAAGTGCATACCCAGAAATTTTCTAAAAGTTCAGATTAAAAATTTTAAATTTGTTGAATTTTCCTAAATTTTTTATAAAGATTGAAACTGTGATTTATTTATACAACGAAAAATGTAGCTCGAAAACATTACGAATATTAAAAAAAATCATTACGTTGTCATTTGTTTGAGTCACTGTATGTATTAAATTATCGACAAACTGGAATTTGTCGAGTCAAATCAAAGTCCTGCCAAAGTCCTCCAAAGATCATCAAGGATATAAAATATTTTGATCACGTTTTAATTCCAAAGCAGGAAATAAAATATGGATTTCAAAGAAACGGTCGTGCTAAAGTCCAGCAAAGAATTGAGTAGTTGGGCCCTGACTTTTGCTATTACCGTTCCATTTATCAGTTCTTGCCTTTTGCTACTGGGATATATCTGCGCATATATTTAGCTGTCGTTGTGTGTGCAAGCTAAGGGTTTCGAATATTATGACAATACTACTGGGTGCCACCACTGGCTGAGTCTTCTACGCGCAATTCGCTTTCATTTTTCACTTTATAGTATTGAATTTTCCATAGCGAAATAGCTACAACAATTTCTAATATATGTATGTAGCAGTGCAACAGTGCAGCGATGGCGGTACGTAGTACAACTCTTGAGTGCTTTATTGTTATGTTTTAAAATTCAATGAATTCTAAAATTTCACTCATGTTTGCTTTATAGCGCTTTTGTTGTTATTTCATGTAGTACACATACGAGTACCTCGCTTATGCAGCCAATGCATGTTGTAGCAGTAGTTGCTGTTGTTGGTATTGCTAGCATCGTTAGCTAGCTAGAGGTATTGCGTTTTGTTGCATATTCACGCTGTGTTTGCCTGTGTATTTAAGTTGCTTCATATTTTCATTATCTCGTCGTCGCATGCACCTTTGGCTCCTTCACTTCCGCTTTACTCATACTTACACTCTTCTCGCTTCTCGCTTCCCGCTCCTGCCTTCTCCTTGACGCCGTTCTAGCACATTTTCAATTTTCATTTTAATGTATTTTAATGTAGTCGTCATTTAAGTTGATTTCTTGCCACTTGTATATGCACCGCCATTGCAAATAGTATACTCGCACACCAAATGGAGTCTCTGTTTAACTCCATCCATTCTCTTTCGCATCCTTTGTAGTAATTTTAGTCTGTTGTTTTATTTTTATCTTTGGCAAATGTAATATGATTTAATTTAGCCTACTTCTCTGGTTTACGCAGCTAAATCTTAAGCTGGCTGGCTGCTTGCTGCAGAGTGCTGAATTACGAAAATGAAACTGAATTTAAATGAATTGTTTCGGATTTGTACGCAAATTACGCGTAACTGTTTTTACTGCATTGCACTGCCGGCGTTGCGTTGCGTATACGCCATAGCAGTTTTAGTTATGAGTGCTTTAGTAAGCATCTCAGAGTGGGTCTGCTTTATAATCCGTGTTTATTATTATTTTGTTGGATTTTGAGTAAGAAATAGGAACTTAGATACTAAAATTTAATCTTTTAGTTTATACTTGTAATGAATAAGTACAAAATATTAAAATGTTGTAGCAGTTATCTGCGCATAAATAATAGGTTGGTTGTAATTTTTGCATGGCAATGTAGGGAAAAAGCGACACGATTGCTGAGAGCTAATTAAAAAAATCCGATAAAAATGATCATCTCATCTGGTATAGCAGCACATATACACAACTGAAGACCTAACATAACCTAAATCAATCGATATAGGGTTTTTAAACTCATTTGACAATGTGTTTTAATTTATTTGACGACAAATTTATTTATACGCAAACGTCAAGCTGTGAAGCTGTGTTTTTCTGTGATCTGTTTAAATTTTGTGTTTTATAAAGCTGTTTACGCTTATTAAAGTAAAAAATTAAAAAAAGTGCTACAAAAGCTCTTTTTACCAGATTAGTTAGACCTATACTAGAATACGGATCTATTGTTTGGAATCCCCGCTACCAAGTTCATTCAGAAAGGATTGAATCAATTCAAAAACAGTTCTTGCTTTTTGCATTGCGTAATTTTAACTGGGATTCAGATTACAATTTCCCCCCTTACACAAGTCGTCTAAAGCTCATAAATTTGCCTACAATCGCAAGCCGTAGAGAAATGCTAGATATAATATTTATCGTAAAATTAATGACAGGCTTGATTAATAGCCCGGCCCTTCTGGCCGAGGTAAATTTTAATGTTCCTTCTCGAGTGTCAAGACACTTTCGACCTCTATTTTTAAAGCCATGCAAAACTAATTTTGAACTAAACGAATCATTCCGTGGTTTATGTCAGGATTTTAACTGTATGCACGTTTGACGTATCGGACTCGATTTTTACTATAATGAAAACTATTATTTCCACTCTCAATAATTGAAATACTATCTTTAGCCATATCCAGTCAGTCGCAATTGTTTGTACCTGAATAGTTTTAGATTTCGACACTTAACAAACTCCTGTTTCCACTACTCGGCACCAAAAAAACAAAAAAAAAAAAGGTTCCGTACGTCATCGGACTGTGCGCCTCGTGTCGGTTGGGCGGGAATGGAGAGTAAAAAGCCGTTGGGAGTAATTAATTAATTAAAAGTAAAAGATAATTGAAACACGAAACGTTAGCACGCTCTATTTCCTTCAAAGCAGTTGATTTCCAACTACTTTTTAAATTGGTAAATTTTTGAGACTCTCTGTTTTTTTCCGACAGGGTAGCTATGAAAAATATGTTTATGCTAGTGTTCGCACAACAGTTGAAATTCAATCAGTTAAAATAAGAGTTGAGTTGCGTTAAGTTGTGTTGAGCTGAGTTTTGTTGAGTTAAGGTGAGTTGAGGTGTGCTGAGAGGAGTTGAGGTAAGGTTAGTTGATGCGTGATAAAGGGTGGTGAGGGGAAATCCGTTAAAGAAAAGAATGTTTAACATAATATAACATAACCTAACACAACATAACAAAACAAAACATAGCAAACGTAACATAACACAACGTAACATAACGCAACATAACATAACAAAACATAACATAAGACAAAAAAACACATAACATAAAATAAAGTAACATAACAAAAATAACATAACACAGCAAACTTAACACAATACAACATAACATAAAATAAAGTGGCATAACTTAGCATAGCATAACATACCATAACACAACTTATCTCATCCTTTATTTTTACCCTTTTCAAATTGTTTTTTTTTCGAATAACTCTAAAACCAGTTTTGGAAAAAAGTCGAATAAGCAAACACCCTAATACATATCGTCGTTTAAAGTGCAAAACCGCGTATCAACAAAATGCAAAACCGCGTATTGAAGTTGCAGAAATTATTTTCTAGAGCGTAAAAATACTCATATTTCAAAATGGTTTTCTTTTTTATAAAGCAATCGCATTTCTGGCTAGTATATTTTAGACGAATGGATAAGGATTGAAACAAGAGCTTGTGTGAGCAAATCCAATTTTTGACAGCAAATGTCAGTTACGCGGTTTTGCAGAATGACGATACGCGGTTTTGTACTTTAAACGACCAATTTAAGAGACCAATTTTGGTTTTAATTATTTTGGTTCTTTAATGTTTATAATTTTTTTTTTTATATAAAAGTCACACATTACATAACCACAACAACAAATAACCTCATTTCAAACTTCGTACAAAAATTTTAAACTTTTTTTCAGAATTTTAGTAAGTTAAGCAAATTTCATGACGCTAGAAAATCGCGTCGAATAATACAATCATATTTTTTTTTTTTTTGCTAACGTCGTTGTGAATTTTCTTCCATATAAAACTAATTTTCGAGCATACTTTGTATAGAAGAAAATGCACAACACCGTCAGCCAGAAAAAATTATTAAAAATCAACGCGATTTCCTAGCGTCTTGAAATTTGCACTAAAATTAAATGAGCTATTGAAATGCATACATAAAAGTTGTCTCATTGNGCCAGAAAAAATTATTAAAAATCAACGCGATTTCCTAGCGTCTTGAAATTTGCACTAAAATTAAATGAGCTATTGAAATGCATACATAAAAGTTTTCTCATTATTCTGAAAAAAAAAGTTTAAAATTTTTAGGAGTATGTAGTTGTTAAAGTTTGTTGAATTTTTATAATTTTTGTACGAAGTTTGAAATGTGGATTTATGTGGCGCTAGTTATACATACACACATATATCTGGTCAAAATGTCGCTTAACTTAACCAGCTGACTACAAGTGTATATGTTTGTATGAACGAATTTCATTTTGCATAGTTTTAAAATCAAATTTAATTGACTTATGGTGATTTTGTTCCTACCGAAAACTTTACCAAAGGGTGAGAAAATTGTGTGTACGTTTTTTAAAATGTCACACTCTTGTAAGGCAAAAAACGCACAGTCTCTGCCCTGTGAAGCTTTGTCAGGAGAGATGATTGCCCTGCACATTGGATGGTTGTTTAAAACGACAATATTATGAAATGCGTGAGCCAGACAAGGACAAGAAGGCAAAAACATGCCTTTTCACAGGGTTCAGTGTAACATCAAACACATTTTGCGCCGGGGAAGGGCAACGTTTTTTGGAAGAAACCGAATTCACCATTAAACAAGTAACATAAATATACTAAACATGCCATTTGGTTTGGTTTTTTCGCAAGCATTTTAAAACAATTATTGTTTTGTGGTGAATGTGAAACTATTTTATTAAAATAAATAAATACAAAAATGTAATCGGAGAATTTTTGGCAAACTTCGTTCATCACTTGCTTTTTGAAGAATCAATTGACTTCTTGCAATAAGGTTTTCATATTGCAACACCTTAAAAAATATTTCTCAAAGGAAAATATTCTCTCTAAATTCCTTTTACTAATTGGTATTATTTTGCAAAAATATTCCACATAGCTATTTTGCAAACTTATATTTTGTACAAATATTTTTGTATCTTTTATAAAGCTTGCTTCAGTCGAAATAGGTAAGTATGTAAGTGTATTTGCACACTCGTAGCTTTGCTATTTTGTTTTAATGATAAATCTTATGCAATTTTTTAATAACATACAATTTTCTGCAAGTTTGCTTTGCTAACGTTATCTCATTCCTATTCATTTCTCAACATATATGTATGACTTTTTATAATAATTTTCAGTTTTAGCACACAACTATGCAACGAACTAACTAACTGGTGAAGTGTTTTAAGAAATTTGTTTGTATCAAAATATACATAGATATATACACACATACATATGCATATCCAGTCAGTCCAGTGATGAATTTGATTCTGTAGCTGAATAGTTTTAGATCTCGACACTTAACAAACTCCTTTAATTAATTAAAAAATGCCTTTGAATTTGACATAGTGAAAACAAGGCTTAAGACTAAGATTATGATT
>NW_016157147.1:641344-647857 GCF_001687245.7 Rhagoletis zephyria | reverse complement strand
AATACGTGAGTGCGAAGAGCTTTAAATGCTGGCCGACAGGAAGAATGCCTGAAAATTTTACCGTACTCCTGTAAGATCAACAATGGCGACCTAGTAACCGATATCCATAGCATACTTAAGTTATGGAGGGAACACTTTTTCGCCTTACTAAATGGTAGCAGCACGGAAAGTTGTGGAGAAGAAGAACCCGAGCCCGCAGCCGATGATGACGGAGTCGACGTTCCACCACCTGACTATGACGAGGTACGTATAGCAATAACGCGACTGAAAAATAACAATTCTGCTGGAGCTGACAGCCTGCTATCTGATCTATTCAAGTACGGCGGCGAGGAGTTGATAAGGTGCATGCAGCAACTCTTGTGCAGAATATGGTCAGATGAACGCATGCCCGACGACTGGAATTTAAGTGTGGTCTGCCCAATCCACAAGAAAGGTGACCCCGCCATTCGTGCCAACTACCGCGGGATCAGCCTTCTAAGCATAGGTTACAAGGTCTTATCGAGCGTATTGTGTGAAAGACTGAAGCCCACCGTCAATGAACTGATTGGGCCTTATCAGTGTGGCTTTAGACCTGGCAAATCCACCATAGACCAGGTATTCACAATACGCCAAATCTTGGAAAAGACCCGCGAGAAAAGGATCGACACTCACCACCTATATGTTGACTTTAATGCCGCTTTTGACAGCACTAAAAGGAGTTGCCTATTCGCCGCTATGTCTGAATTTGGAATCCCCTCAAAAGTCATACGGCTGTGTAAAATTACTTTGAGCAATACCACCAGCTCCGTCAGAATTGGGAAAGACCTCTCCGAGAAGTTCGTCACCAANAGAACAATTTACTACAAGAGTGTGCAATTGCTGGCTTACGTCGTGACATCGATATCATCGGTATTAAAAACCGCGAAGTCTGTTCTGCATTTTCCAAGTTGGATAAGGAAGCAAAGCGAATGGGTCTGGTGGTAAACGAGGACAAGACGAAGTATCTCCTGTCATCAAACAAACAGTCAGCACATTCGCGCCTTGGCACCCACGTCACTGTTGACAGTTACAATTTCGAGAAAGTAGAGAATTTCGTTTACTTGGGAACCAGCATTAACACCGATAGTAATGTCAGCATTGAAATCCAACGCAGAATTACTCTTGCCAACAAGTCCCAGCGGCGCACAGCTAAATGGGGTCCGTCCACAATATGCATTGCGTAATTCATACAAATAAATGATTAAAACACCGCTGACCCAATTTAAAATTGTAATGCTTATTGTAGGCAGTCTACTTACAATGCACATTACAATTTACAAACGAAGACGTATTGTAATGAACGCCCTAAGAATATTCGGTCACATCATACTTTCCGATTACGGACAAAACCAGTATGTAAAGGACGCTAACCACAAAGCGGCGATGCCTATGGCAAAGTAATCTGGGTTGTAATCCATTCATCCCGATATACCGCCATCGAAGTTTTGAAGGAGTATTCGATAACGTAATGTTCATTTGCGCCGCTGGGGTGCTACTTTGGACTGAGTAGGCATTTCAGGAGTAAAGTCCTCTCTCGACGTACGAAAACCACGCTCTATAAGTCACTCANAAAGTCCTCTCTCGACGTACGAATACCACGCTCTATAAGTCACTCATCATGCCCGTGCTGGTATATGGCGCAGAAGCATGGACAATGACAACATCAGATGAGGCGGCTCTTGGAGTGTTCGAGAGAAAGATTTTGCGGAAGATTTACGGGCCTTTATGCGTTAGCGCCGGCGAGTGGCGCAGACGATGGAACGATGAGCTGCATGAGCTTAAAACGACATGGACATAGTGCAGCGAATTAAAATACAGCGGCTCCGCTGGCTTGGCCATGTCGTTCGAATGGACACCGGGGAGGCCCCCACTGCGATGGAAAGATCAGATGGAGAAGGACTTGGCTTCAGTTGGCGTTTCCAATTGGCGTCAGGTGGCGCAGAAGAGAAACGACTGGCGTGCTTTGTTGAGCTCGGCCAAAATCGCTTAGGCGGTTACAATGCCGAAAAAGGAGAAGAAGAAGAAGACACCCTTAATTCAAGTTGCATTTAGATTTTAAAACGGGTGGCAACCCTCCTACATCCGTTTTACGGATAAAGTTTCTTCAAAGCCATTTTGATTGACATCCATATTGAAGTAATTTATTTAGGGGCACCGAAATCGCGCATATGGAAACTGTGCATTTAGACATTATTTCGGTTTAAACCGAAACTGTGCATGTATGCATTACTTCGTTTTTTTTTCATCTGCATTATTTCGCTTTTAAAACGAAAGTAAGCATATGCATAATTTCGGTATTTTCTCATATGTCCTTTTTCAGACACGTCAAGTCTTGAAAGCAATTTTTTCGCATTCTCATTTGTGTTTTCTATTTGCTTCCACACGCGGTAACTTTAATTGAATTCAAGTTCTTGGTTCTTTAAATGGGAAGCAACGAAAAGATGAAAAGAGACAAGAAAATTCGAAACGAATTGACGTTATGGAGGTATCTGTAGTCTTCCCCTATCTTCTCACCTTCTTCGCCATCGAATGAGCAGACTTGAAAGCAATACTTGACGTGTCTGAAAGAGGAATATGCATTATTTCGGTTTTCAACCGAAACTGTGCATATATTCATTACTTCGTTTTTCACATATGCATTATTTCGGTTTTCAACCTAAATAGTGAATGCATTATCTCGATTTTTGTTATATGCAATATTTCGGTTTTGAAAGGAAAGTGTCCATATGGATAATTTCGTTTTTTTCTAATGTAAATTATTTCTGCTTAGTAAGGGTTTAATCCCTAGCGCGGCCGAAGGCCTCCTACGCAGAAAGAAGTTCTCCGCAAAAATACTTCCGCCCCTCTTTTCTGGCAACACAGAAAGAAGGATTCTACTTAGTAAGGGTTTTAATCCCTAAGCGCGGCCGAAGACTACACAGAAAAAATTTTTCCGCAAAATCACTTCCGTCCCTATTTTCCGGCAAACACAGAAAGAAGAATTCTACTTAGTAAGGGTTATAATCCCCAAGCGCGGCCGAAGGCCACCTACGCATAAAAAAGTTCTGCGCAAACGTACGTCCGCCTACGCAAAAAGAACTTCTGCGCAAAAATGCTTCCGGAAACACAGAAAGGAGATTTCTACTTAGTAAGGGTTATGGTCTGATTATGGCAACTTAACGTAACTTACGGCTCTCTCTTAAAAATTCTGTTAAATGGGTGTTGCTTATAATTGAACAGCCGAAACTTAACGTAACTTAATGCGACGTCGAAATCTGTTTCATTTTTATTCTCTAAGTTCTACGTCCGTTAAGTTAAGTTGAGTTGGCATAATCAGGCTTTTATAATTCCTAAGCGCGGCCAAAGGCCGCCTGCGTAGAAAGAAGTTCTGCACAAAAATACTTCCGCCCCTTTTCCGGCAACACAGTAAGGAGATTTCTACTTAGTATGGGTTATAATACCTAAGCGCGGCCGAAGGCCGACTACGCAGAAAGAAGTTAATTTCAAGTATGCACTTTGTCGGTTTTTGTCATACATATGCATTATTTCGGGTTTGAGTCGAAAATGTTCATGTATGCATTACTTCGGTTTTTGTTATATGCATTATTTCAGTTTTGAACCGAAACTGTGCATGTATACATTACTTCGTTTTACTTGTATGCTTTACTTTGGTTTTGAGTCGAAACTGTGCATATATGCATTACTTCGTTTGTCTCACATGCATTATTTCGGGTTTCAAACGAAAGTGTGCATATGCATAATTTGGGTTTTTTCTAATATGCATTATTGCTGCTTTCAACGGAAACTATGCATGTATGCATTTTTTCAGTTTTTTTCATATGCATTATTTCGGCCTTTCGTATGCATTATTTCGGCCTTTCGTATGCATTATTTCGGTTTTTTCGTATGCATTATTTCGGTTTTTTTCATATGCATTATTTCGTATGCATAGTTTCCATATGCACAATTTCAGGGTGCCATTTATTTAACCTATTGCAACCCATACTAGGTTACATAATTCAATTTTCTAATTGCCTATATTTAAGTTAAACTTGATTTTTTAAACAGATGGCAACGATCCTACATGTAGTTTAGAAATTAAGGTCTTTCAATGCCATTTTGATTGACACCCATATTGAAGTAATTTATTTAGCCTATCGTATACATTGGATTTAATTTTTTAGGCAGGTGGCAGCCCTGTTTAAAATAGTTTCAAACTAAAACCTTTTTAATGCTTTTTTATCTGATACCCGTATTGTGGTACATATTTAAATTATCTAATCCCAGCAATTAAAGTTGAATTTAGTTTTTAAAACAGGTGACAAGTCTCCAACGTGTAGTTTAGAAATAAAGTTTTTTCAAAACATTTTGATTGATATCCACATTGTAGTAACTAATTTTACCTATTTTATGCATTTAATTTAACTTTAAAAACTAAAACATTTCTAAACCTTTTTCGTCTGAAACCCGTATTGTGATACATATTTAAATCATCTAATTCCATTAACTCAAGTTGAATTTAATTTTTTAAATCAGGAGTCAACCCTCTTACATGTAACGTATGCGGACAATTTTCAAAAATCGCTAAAAACAAATCAAATAGTAAACGGGAGAAACGAAGTGAAAAGTAAGGCTGACTTCCAAAACGTCAATTGCTTTGCATACGTACAAAGTATAATGTTCCATAACGCCGAACTAGAAAATATTGACAATGTATACTTTTCCAAAACGCATCCAAAAGGTTACCGAAACGCGCCGCTAGAGCAATCAGCGCATCAGAAACAAAGTTGATGCTTGGTTTGTTATTGGTTGCCACTGGTATTTTATGGAAAATTCACAAAAATTGATCATTGCTGAGTATTTAAAATATGCAATGTATATGGTTGCAATGTGTCGCAACTCTGGGCATGAATCACGTATGACGACAATCGTCTGAACGATATCGTCTCGAGATTGTCTTGCTCCGTAAAAACCAAAAATTGTTTGATCGTTTGTGCGATATCGTCAACTCTATTCCAGTTTTGCTTCATGTAACAGTAACAGAAACACGTAACCGCAACATAAATATATAAATCAATGTTTTTACGACGTTGTTTTCTCAGTATCGTTTGAATGACTATCGTTTCAAAGTTATGTGGATATACAAACAGTTTGAATACCGCAGTATAGCAGTATCCAAACATTGTATTGATACGTTTTGGAAGTCAGCCTAACTGTACTATTAGAATAATATTTCCCAAGAAATGAGCTTATATATACTGCACAGTCGCGATCGTGTCATTGAACGAAGTTGAACGTAAAAAACTAATCTGTAAATATTTGCTTGGAAATCCAAACATACCCAAAAATGAGGGGTTTCGTCATTTTTTTTTGCATTGGGATTCAAGAAAACTTTTATTTATAAAACAATATCGGATGTAAATAATGGGAAAATCATGGAAAGAAAACCTGGCTCCGGAAAAAGATGTGCACTGCAGAGCAGCAAAGAAAGATCCAAATTGAAAAGTGAAATTGCAGGTCGAACGGCCAAATCGTATCGCAGGATAGCACAAAAATATAAAGTAAATGATATAACAGCAAAAAAATTATCTATACTAATCTATATCTATATCTATACTAATTATATAAAGAGAAGTCCCTTTTTTTTGTAACAGGTAATCTCGCCAACGGCTGGTCCGATTTTCATGAAATTTTGTATACAAATAGCTTTCGGTAACCACCATGTTTTAGGCTAAAAAAATTTTACTTTTTTTCGGGTAGGTGGACCAGGGACCGGTCTATTCGAAAAAATCTTATTATGATCCGATTTGTTTAAAATTTAGTACGTTTTTCCGGGAAGTGGTCCAGGGACCGATCTATTCCAAAAAATGGCATTTATGGTCCGATTTGCTTAAAATTTGGTACGTAAGTAGTTTTTTAGCATATATTAGGATATATGGTCCATTTTTCCGAGAAGTGGACCAGGGACTGATCTATTCGGAAAAATCTTATTTACGCATATATGTAATACTTCTATATTAGCAGTAAGCTAACTTCTCAATGTGTAAGCATTCCGAAATCAAAGCGAGACAGTCTTGTACCGTTTTTGTCAATGATTGTGTACTTGAGTGCCGTTTTTGTATATGTGTTGTGTACATGTTTATTTATAAACGTATGTGTTCCTATTCTTTCGTACGTGTTTATTGATATATCTGTACTGTAGTGTATTCGGACGATACTAGCTCTTACTGCCAATATAGGAGTATTACATATATGTATTTGCGGTCCGATTTGCTTAAAGTTCGGTACGTAGGTAGCTTTTTAGTATATATTAGCATATATGATCCATTTTTCCGAGAAGTGGACCAGGGACTGATCTATTCGAAAAAATCGAATTTACGATCCGATTTGCTTAAAATTCGGTGCGCGGTAGCTTTTTAGCATGTATTAGCATATATGATCAATTTTTTCCGAGAAGTGGACCAGGGACCGATCTATTCCAAAAAATCGCATTTATGGTCCGATTTGCTTAAAATT
>NW_016157147.1:634831-640797 GCF_001687245.7 Rhagoletis zephyria | reverse complement strand
CTGCTGGAAACGGGGGCGTGGCACCTCCCATGTAAATCGAATTTTTATACTGCATATCTCTGAAAGTATTCATGGTACAGTACTGGAACTTCGTATGGAGATATGTATATAGTTGAAATCAAGCCCATACTCATGGAGAAAATTTGGGCTATTTGAAAAGGGGTGTGAGGCCTACAAACGTACCGACCTTTAGCTATCTTTGAATGAATTTTTTTATTCTTCTGTAGGTGTGTTTGTGAGTGAAATCCTCCTAAATGGTTGTACGGATTTTAACGAAACTTTTTGTGTATTTGAGTGGGTCTCTGGATGGTTTAGTTTCACAATTTAATCCGACAGTTGGCGCTGTAGTTGAGTTATTACTAAAAATCTTATTTATGATCCGATTTGGCTAATGTTTTAAATATGTATGCAATACTATTGCAAAAACGTGCTGCCAAGTGGTGCTGAACTACTATTATTACTAAAAATAGCCAAGTGAGAAAATGGGCCGTAAAGGTCAGATTAAATCGACCTGTTGCACCATTGAGTATATCGAACGCTCCTGCGTTGCAATTGGCCCAATGGATAGGAAATTCCAATATTATTATACGTTCAAACTTTTAAGGTATTTCGTCTAAAATAAGTATATGTATATTGCATTTCTGTAGAACAATGATTCGCACCCATTTTGAAATTGCCACCTACTATACTGTAAAGCTTCTAGGACATTCACTATAGAACCGGGTCATTGTTGCCGCCAGGGAGTGAAGAGGAAAAAATTTATTTAGCTTTGCGAATAACCATGCTATGAAATGCCGCACAACTGGAGAATTTCAAGAACGGATATAACACTTTCCTTAGGTTATTTAAAGCGGCAAATGACCACCAAACCTTAATCTTAGCAGACAAGTGTGCCAATGAAAATCGTAAACGTGAATCGTTGGTGAAAATGTTTGACCAAAAAGTTTCAATAAAATATATAAAAATTTTGGGCGGGACGAAGTTCGCCGGGTCTGCTAGTATAAAATATGTCGGAATGATGAAATGGGCAAAGAAACTGTGCCCGAGGTCACAGAAAATTAAAAGAGTGTCATTAAAATTCGCTTGCGCTCACTTTCTCAACATTTTTTCTCAACAAGATCATCCACAATTTGCATTATGGATGACAGAGGTTTGAATATAAAGATATGTGAAAATCAAGTTTATTGAATTATAAATGTACATATATCCTGCGACTGTTACAATAACTGTTCGTAGTTCATTCCAGATACGTTAGTTTGAAAATAAAGTTTCTTCAAAGCAATTTTGATTGATATCCATATTGAAGTAATGTATTTAACCTATTGCGTATATTAAATTTAACTTTGAAAACAGGTGGTAGCTCTACATACAATTAAGAAATAAAGCCTTTCAATCGAAACCCATATTGTAATAATTGACTAACTTAAATAAATTAATAAAATAAATAAATTAAATTAATTTTTTATCAGTTGGCAACTCTTACTGAAAAAATAAAATGTTTTGTACATCTACAGGCCAAATCCTTTAATTTGATACCTCACTTTGTAAAATCGAACGAACGGTACGGATCTGATATGACAAAAAAGTTTTCGCGTATTATGCATTGATGTGTACATACCTGTGTTCGTATGGAATAGTGTGGCCCCTATTATGAGTTGCATTCGATCTTCGACTGTGGTCGGAAGTGGTGATCAAACGAATTTTCATTTGGTATTATGGCGCTCATTCGATGAAGAATAGCGCTATTGTGAATTTCGCTCCTTTAGGTTGTTCACAATAGTATATTTTTGACAGCTGAGATGCTTTGTTTACATATTAAGCAAATTAAAAAAAATAAAGCGTGTTTATTACAACGTAACTAAAGTAAATAGTGTGCTTTTATGTTAAATTGTGTTAATTAAAATTAAGTAAAAAAGAAAGCGAGTTGATAAAAACTTTGTGAAGATGAGTACAACGGAGTTAGGGTTCGACGATTCATCAGAGGTTGAGAGTTTAGTGGAACTGGCCAGGAATAGAAAACGTTTAAGGGACGCTCCCAATCCCTTAGAAATGGATTCAACCGTAAGTGTAGCCTTTTGAATACGTTTTCACATATGTATATAATATTTATATTTATGTGTCTACGGATTTATAAAAAACTTCCGACTGTCTAAAGAGGCCTGCTGCAGCAATGCACTCGAGCCGAATCTATTGCAAATATCTTAAAAGTAGCAACAGCTCTGCGATTTTGTGCTCAGTGATCGTACAAACTGAGCATTGGGCATGAAAATACGCTTGGCTTGCGCAGCCCACGGTGTCTGTGGTGATATCAGAAGTGCTTGATGTTTTAGAAAATTTCATTTGCGAAAGATCTACAAAATTCATCTACACAGGGGCTGAACTGCAACAAGCGAAAGCACATTTTTACAGCAAATGCAGAATTCCAGGAATAATCGGCTGTGTTGATGGGACGCACATTAAAATTGTCGCTGCCAAGAAGAAATTCCAGCATTCATATTACAACAGAAAAGGCTTCTTCAACATTAATGCTATGGTTGTAAGTATATATATTTCCATACATACATATATGCTAAGAATTTCTAATTTTAGATGTGTACACTTTTGTATTTTTTTAGGTTTGTGATCACACAATGAAAAAAATAATATAAAAAAAACTTTTTAATATACAACGCTTTTATAAATGGACTAAAAAGTGGAAAATAATATTTCTCAGTCCCATAGAATTTGTTTTGATAACTTTTGATTTTGAAATTTTAGCAAAACTCATTATAAACAATCTATGAAATTGAAAATGAAAAACGTGGAGCGCATGCAATACAAAGCATTCGATTTAATTGACAATAGTCAAACTACATAACGTAGACCTAAAATTTCTACAGCGAAAGTAGAACTTTGAAATCGATTTTAAGCGGTCGTTATTCATATACNATCTAATTTTCAATTTCATAGATTGTTTATAATGACTTGTGCTAAAATTTCAAAATCAAAAGTTATCAAAACAAATTCTATGGGACTGAGAAGTATTATTTTCTACTTTTTAGTCCATTTATAAAAGCGTTGTATATTAAAAAGTTTTTTTTATATTATTTATTTTCTACTTTTTAGTCCTGTCTGAATAAAATTTTGCAATAGATATTAAAATAATTCAACGATATTAATAGAAAGGTGCACACACATGCATTTACATATGTATGTACATACAAACGAGCACCAATTAATTTTATATAAAGAAATGGCGTGTCGTCTATTTCCGCTGTAGCAAACGTAGTACATAGGGCGACATCTAGATGTCATCTACCCGGCCCTATTCACTACTACTACGCCCTATGCACTATGCTTTTTTATAAGAACTTTTCAAAGCAAAGCTTTATGGTGTCGGACACACAACATTGAAAGTTTCTGGATCCACAACATAGAAAGTTTCTGGACGCACAACATTGCAAGTTGATAAAAGCGTTGTAATAATAACATACATAAATGCAAAAAATCCGGGAGCGACACATGATTAAATGGGTTTTAATATGTCATCATTGAAAGCACAGTTAGAACAACAACATCATAATGGTATTCGTAATATTTGGCTACTCCGTATGTAATCAAATACAAAACCTACATTTATTCCCTTTTTACCTTCCTTTTATTAGCTCGGGATGTAACTATGTAATATTGATGCGCCTAAAAGATGCAGCGTTTTCTATTCTCAAGTTACATACCTGATGACAGTACGAATGGCAATTATAATAGAGAGGTTTTAGTTTTTAAACTACAATTTTATTTCAAATTATTTTTATCCACGTTAGGTGATGCTGGTTACGCTCCAAAACCGTACTTGATGACGCCGTTCAGAAATTCTGAGGAAGGATCTCCACAAAGAACATACAACAAACAACATGTAAAAGCCAGAAATATTATAGAGCGAAGAATTGGAGTTTTGAAAAATTGATTCAGATGTTTATTGCAGGCGAAAGCTCTTCATTACACCCCAAAGAAAGCAACACAAATAATAAATGTGCGCGCAGATTTGCACAACATTTCCCAATTTTATTATGTAGAAATACCCGACGGAGAGAGTTTTCAAATGAGCCTCACGACGATGATGCCGGAGTCGTTGAGAAGGAATCAATTGAGAATCCAGAAGCAGAAAACATCAGATATGAAACTTTGTAAATAACTAAAAAAGTATTAGTAAAGTTATTCCAGTCTCTTTTCTTAAATTCATAAATATTGTTGGTTTAAGATATGAAGGTACATATGCACATTAAAAATTGAATAAAAAATCATCACATAAATTCGTGTTTTTAAAATATCTTCATATAAGTTTGTACAGTCTTTCTTAATACCTATCACAGGCAAAAAAAGAAAAATAATTCACTTATTTTACTTAAAGATTAATAAAGTCTTCTTAATACTACTAAAATATTAACATTTGAATTCATTCGCTAAAAATATATGTTATGGTTTAGGCAACATTTTTTTCTTCATCTCTAAAAGTGCAACCTTTAGTTGCAGTTGCTTTCCGATCTTGCTGCTTTCTCATAACTTCACATTTATAAATCTCTAATTTATCTGTTTTCACTTGTAAGAGTTCTTTGGTTGAGTCTTTTTTTAGTACGTTCTTTTTGCATATTTTTCTGTTTCTCTAGCACTTAGAAATTACCTCTTCATAAAAAGCCTTCTGAGCATTTGTCTGGGCTTCCAACAACCCCAGCCTCCGTTTTGTGGCACCGTTGTTTTTTGGGGTTTCGTGTTTTATTTTCGCCAACTACATAGTTTCGGTCTTCGTTGCTCGTATCCAAATCGAATGGAGGCTGGTTTTCATCTGCTGGAGCCGGCTCAGGCGAATCTAGGCGCTGATTGTCACCAGTCATATCTAGGCCAAATTCCGCTCCCGGTGTATTCACACAGGCATCAAGTTCGAGTAAGCCAATTATGGCCTCGTGAATATTTATATACGATTGAAGCCTGTTCGGTCCTCCACCTGTTGCTCGGTATTCCGTCTTATTTTGTGACATTTTCTTTTTGGTCTTCGATTTCATGTCAGCCCACACCTGAAAACACAAAGCTGAAATTTACTTATACAATGAAAAATTACCTTAGTTCACCTTAATTAGGTTTGCGAGATTTTTTTTTGCACGAAATCAGTACTTTAGATTTTTTCATGCTATAAAAATCAGTACTTTTCAATACACTTTTATTAAAAGAAAAATTTTGAATATAAGTAACAAAAAATACTTTAAAAGGCCAGAGTTCTTGTTTTGAAGAATATTTTGGTACATATATAAATAAATAAATAAATAGCCAAAGAATTCTTTACATTTCATTTTAAAATTACTTTTATGTTGAAGTTCACTTTCAACAATCTTTACGCCAGGAAGCAATCTGTATACATACTTAAGAACGCCTCAGGTTGCTTCGTTTGAGTGTAGTATTGAAAAAACAAATTTACATATTATTTCAAACTGTGGAAACATACCATTATTTTAAAACTTCATCCATATTTCCTCACGGATTAAATAACTTTTTTAAACATCGCAAAAACTTTGAAAGGCTAATAGCTCAGGTATGCATACTTGACGTTGCATGAGAGTTGTCACATAAGGAATCTGTTACCCAACGCATAGCACTACAAATGTAGAATTCTGTAGGTTTTTGATTTTTACATAAAAATTGTATAGCAGTGCAAAGTATGCATAACTGGGCTATAAGAATTCCCTAAAAGGAGTATCTAACTCGATGTCTTGTAAGCGAAACTCTTTTACAATGTCAGTAAATTGCGAAAAAATAATTGTAAGTTGTAGGCAAAAGCCACTCAATTATTTAAATTTCGTATTAAACTGAAAGTTATTTTCCAGATAACTACCAACACTCGGCAGCCCTCTTTTGAAATAAATTATAGTCCATCATTATTTTTAATATTTTTTTTATTGAGCTTTGTACCACGATTGTTTATTAGGAAAAATTGAAAA
>NW_016157147.1:627927-632543 GCF_001687245.7 Rhagoletis zephyria | reverse complement strand
TGTTTGGCCGAGCTTCTCCTCCGACTTGTGGCGTGCGCCTTGTTGTTGTCACACAAAGCGGAGGGACATACAGTTTTACGCCGACTCCGAACGGTGACTGTATTTTTACGAGAAGCTGGTTTTCATGGCAGAAATACACTCGGAGGTTTGCCATTGCCTGCCGAGGGACGACCGCTGTTATGAAAAAACCTTTTTTCTATATTTTTGCGATGTTGCTTTGACCAGGGTTTGAACCCGGGCGTTGCGGAGTGGAAGCCCGCACTGCTTACCACTACACCACAGCGGCCGACACAAACAAAATACATGGGGAAAAATTAGTGAATACCGAGTTACCGAGTACCAAGTACGGTGGGAAGACCCCTTTTACAAATTTGTATGCTCAGAATTGAAAATTCAGTACAAATTTTGAAAAATCAGGACATTAGCGTACTGATTGAAGAAATAAAAAAAACTAGTACGAGAGTTCAAAAATCAGTACCGTACTGATAAAATCAGTACATCTAGCAACCGTAAGCTTAATCCACTTTGCAGTCGTTCTAATTGGTGGTTGTAAACAATTGAAGTCCAGCGCGATATATTCCGCCCTTTTTTCCGCCTGAAGCTTTGTACAAATCCCTTTCGCAAGTTGAGGATTTTCCTCCATCAGTGAAACCAGCCTTTGGAGTTGCTGTTTAGTACTCACGATCTTAGACCTGCACGAAATTCATATACATTGTTTAAAATTAGCGTTTAGACGGTAAAAAATATAAAACAAACGCAAAATACTTACATTTTCAACAATTTTCTCACACTACGTTACAGAATCGAGAGCAAAATTCTGTTCCACTGAAAATTTCGACAGGGTTGCATAGCCTTTTCTGTGAAATGGCTTCATTAGTTCTCGTGCAATAAGCGTGTTTGTGAAGCTCTAAAAATTAGAACTACAAGGTTTGAGTATGACATCCATACCGAAACGTAAGACGTATTCTACGCCAAAAATTTGACAGCGCTAACGCAGGGCAGAATAAGTGCATCCTTTTTTCGAGAAAAGGGAACGCTATAAATGCCTTTCACCATGAAACACCGCCAACTTCCAGGGATAACTGTGTTTGCGGTTACGATAAATAAAGCCCTTAGAAAGGCATTAGCTTTGATCCAGTACTATTCGTGTAAAATCTTGTAAAAATGTCAAACAGCAAAATTACTCTCTGAAGTGAGAGCAAAAAATGTGTAACAACAAAAGTACGGGAACAAAAAAAGCATTCTTCCTGTAAAAACGTCAACCTGTGATCGCTTGACAATTTGCATGATTTTAAGAGAAGAAAAAGTTCGGATAAAATCTTGCAACTTCATTCTCTACACAACTCTCCAAAAATCGCTCTCATTTACAGGATTTTGCAGTACGGGATCATTTTTCCTGTAACTTCCTGCAGGTTCAGGTAAAAACCTGTAAGTTCATGGAGTACTGGATTAGAGTTATTGTGAAAGGTTGGACTATATCCTAATGATGACTGTTGGGTTCTCAAGTCTCTAACAATAGAAGACTAATGTTGTTTTTCACGTAGTTCTTGAAATAAATGTTGTGTTATATACCAGGGGTGGGCAGGACCGAGGCCGATAAGAGCCACTTGTAAATTCTAAATGCTACAAAGAGCCACAAAAAAGCAACAACAACAAAAATTTTATATTTAAATAAAATTATTATTAGAAATGAAAGCATTAATTTTATTATCAATGTACGTAAAATAGATATTAAAGAAAATTCGTTCGTAACAGTTCTGTTAAATGTTGGTTAGTCAATAGGTACGTTCGTTTAAATCTCAAGTAAAATATGTCAAACAGCAAAATTCCGGCGAAATGTCATTTGTTCTCTTACAAGAGAAAAGTATCCAAAACAGATCCCGAAGCCTTATCCTGACACAGTTTACTGACTAAACGAATAATTACTTACTTCTTACAAGTTTAATTAGTCTCATTTTACTATTTTAACTTCCAAACCATCAAATTCAATTTAGGGGTTTGCGTAAATTCCAGCCAGCTGTTTTTGATCAGCTGTTTTCTTGTTGGCAAAATGACATTTCATTTTGCTCTCTCAATTTCCCCTGCTTTGCAAGTTTTTTACAATAACCGCTTTGACAGCTTCTGCGCTCTAATTTTCCTCCATATTTTATCTGTGTAAAATAGATACCAATATAATAATATGCATTAATAATAGCAATAATAATTCATATTTACCTTATTTTTGTCATTAAATGCAAATGCAAGCGCGCGAGGGAATATACATGCAGACAGCTGATTACCAAATCGCACAAAAGTTCAGAGTTGCCCATGATTTTGCTTCGCTTTGCTTTCCAAGTCTTCTATTTAGCAAGACTCATATAAAATCATGTATTGAACTTATCTGTCAAAGCGGAATTATGAAGCAAAGCGAAGCAAAAGTTGTATGTAAACGGCACTGTATTCCTCGGACTAAAACTAGTAAAACTGTCAAAAAATAAAAATTCGCTCAGAGCGATAGAGTAACATTGAAAAGTACAGGATTGCTTTCTAGTAAAAAATGGTATTTTCTGTCAACTTCAACATAATCTCCAAATTTTGCTGGTAAATTTTTGCTTATATATACTATATAGATTGGCGCTTACACATATGTTAGTGTTTGGCCGTTTCTCCTCCGATTTGTGGCGTGCGCCTTGATGTTGTCACACAAAGTGGAGGGACCTACAGTTTTACGCCGACTCGGAACGGCGATTGTATTTTTATGAGAAGCTGTTTTTCATGGCAGAAATACACCCGGAGGTTTGCCATTGCCTGCCGAGGGACGACCGCTGTTAAGAAAAAACCTTTTTTCTATATTTTTTGCGATGTTGCTTTGACCAGGGTTTGAACCCAGGTGCTGCGGAGTGGAAGCGCGCACTGCTTACCACTACACCACAGGGAAATTTTTGCTTATAATTGTAAATAACCAAAAATACTTTCAAATTCATTAGAATCCACTTAAACAAGTAATTAAATACTTTTCAACATGAATTAGCAGAGTGCACTTTTCTTTTGTTTACAATTTGATTGCCAAACATACTACAGCTAATCGTTTGACACGTTTACCAGAATTTACCAGCAAAAAATCTTCGGACTAAAAGTAGTAACTTCTGACAGAGAGAGGACCTTATTTACTCTCTTTTTTGTCTTCTCAATAGTCAGGGAACCGAGTACGGGATCGATTTCCAGTAAACTCTGACTGATTGTGACTAGTGCGGACTCGTACGGCATCGCAACTATTGTAGAGCACAGACTCACAGTTATACGTTGTACCAAAAATTGAAAATATACGGGACGCAGCTGTTTTCAAAAGCGGATATTTTAAATCTGGTACTTATTGCCGAAATTCAAGCAATAGCAAAGCTTTATGTTGAATTTCCAGTGCCTTATCTTCTTTTGATTCCAAAAACTCCAACTCTTCTTCGCTTTTCTTAAAAATGAGTATTTCGGATATTGTAAATTTGTCCTCAATTATGATACACAAAAAAGGGTTTATGAGGTATGCAAACGTACATTTAAATAATTTCAAATCGGCAAATCTTTTTTTCAAAATCTGCTTTTAAAACACGCGCAATATTTTTTCTAGCCATGAAAAATGATGAAATATTCTTTTTTTGACATCATAAAAAGAGCTTCAAAACTTAAAATAATTTGCGACAAATCAAAAACTTTTATATTCTCTCCTTGTAGAGACAAATTCAAGTTTTGTAAATGTTCCATCATATCGGTAAAGAACATCAGGGGTATTCTCGAAGTCTTGCACGATGCACGGATTGCACGAAATGCAAAAATACTATTCCAAATTTCGAAGAGTACGAGAGCACCCCATTGCAAAGTGGTAGCATGCATGGGTAGCAAGCAGCGAAATTACGTATCAAATACAAAAACAAGAGACAGCAAAAAAAATGAAGTGAGCGAGATGAGAGGAATGAGAGAAATATGTAGCAATTCCAACAACAAAACATCTAGCACAGGGTCGCATTTATCTTGCTATGCAGCGATAGGAAATGTTGTTTCCCATGTATTTTGTTGTTGTGCGTTTGCAAGTTATGCAATCCATGCAATCCGTGCTACGTGCAATGGCTTTGCAAGATTTGGAGAATACCCCTATTAAGTCAGAAATCCAATTTTCAGTGTCCAATTGCGGGTAATATTCCGATCTCAATTTGCGTATGTGTATATAAGAAGAATAAAATAAACAAGAAAGTCTAAGTTCGGGCGGAGCCGAACATTAAATACCCGGCGCAAGTATTAAATAAATGTTTTTTCACCTTTCCGAAGGCTATCGCTACATGGTAAGCCGGGGTGTATCAATTTTGAGTAAATTAGCGTCCTTAAATTTCGAAATATCGCAGTTTCAAACATTTTTGAAATTTACCGTTATATGAAAAGCGGACGTAATTTTAGTCCGATTTCAATAATTTTTAACGTTTTGCTTTTATGTGGCAAGCACAATAAAAATACCGAGTTTGGTACAAATTGGTAGAACGGTTACCGATATACATATTTGTGATTATAAGTGGGCGGTGCCACACCCATTTTCCAAAATTTTACCATAAACGTATTTCTTGGTAAAGAATTGTTGCAAGCATCAATTTTGA
>NW_016157147.1:627427-627917 GCF_001687245.7 Rhagoletis zephyria | reverse complement strand
ACGTAGTTCCTAAAATATCGCAATTTTCGTATTTCTGGAAATTACCGTTATATGGGAAGTGGGCGTGGTTAAAGTCCGATTTCGCCCATTTTCAATACCAACCTACCTTGGATTAAGGGAAACCTACATACCAAATTTCGTTGAGATATCTCAATTTTTGCTCGAGTTATCGTGTACACGGACGGACGGACAGACGGACAGACGGACGGACAGACAGACATCGCTTAATCGATTTCTTTTTTCATCCTGATCATTTATGTATACATTTGTCTATATCTGTCTCGATTCGTTTTGGATGTTACAAACAACCGTTATGTGAACAAAATTAATATACCCTTGTGCACAAGTGCGCTCGGGTATAAAAACAACAGAATGGAAAAGAATGTCCAGCAAAAAAATATGTATTTTAAAAAGTAACAAGTAAAAAAGTCTAAGTTCGGGCGGAGCCGAACATTAAATACCCGGCGCAAGTATTAAATATATGTTTTTT